>NC_090653.1:277414881-277714881 GCF_040937935.1 Hyperolius riggenbachi
CGGGGACACGTGTGTCCCCGCCGGCTGCCCATAAGAGGAGAGAGAGAGAGGCAGAAAAAAAAAAGCCGGCGGCTTGAATTGTTACATTGCCGCCGGCTGAATTGAAATAAATTAACGAAGTTGTTATACGTTTGGCCGCTGCGCTGCGGCGCAGAAGATACATTTAACCTCAGAGGAATCAATCCATTTCTAACATTGGCCGCAGCGCAGCGGCCACTTCGTGCATTGGCCGGCCAGAACCCGAAGTGGCCGGCCAGAACTAGAAGTGGCCAAACTTCGGGTTCTGGCCGTAACACACACACATATATATATATATATATATATATATATATATATATATATATATATATATATATATATATATATATATATATATATATATATATATATATATATATATATATATATATATATATATATATATATATATATATATATATATATATATATTCCCCCTGTGATTCCATAGGTAGGCGGGGTTTTGCAGGAGATCGCGCGGACATCAGTCTCCCAGTGGCGATCGCCACTAGGAGACCGTTAGATGGCGAAATCGCCCTCTATTTACATTGTACAGCGCTGCGGCTCAGCTGTTCACCTGGGAGACTCAGAGCAATCGTTTCTCATAGGCTGATGTCTATGAGAGCCGAGTCGCTGTGATTGGCTGGTGGGAGGAAATTGGGAACATAAGAAGAAAAAAATGTTTTACTATGAAAAAAATAATTTTATTTCTTAGCTGTACTATACATACAAATAATTAAATAATAATATATATTTTTTTTTGCTTTAGTATTTCTCTAACAGTGGAGATAGGCAAAGCTACAGTCAATAATTCAGTCATGACTAAGTGGGTATTTGTTCTCTAAACCAACCTACGTTTTGTGTTTTTCCTCGGAGCTGTTCAAAGTTCTTGTAATTGCCCAACAGCATTTTTCTGACTTCTGAAAAAAAAATACTTTCCTGACAGCAGCCACCAGATCTCACATTGTAAAAGAAAAAGCAGAGACTATGGAATGTGGTAATGCATCACTACAGCTGAGACCACAGTGACTATCAAAAAAAATAAAAATAAAAAATCTGATGACAGATCAGTCTGAAGAGATGGATAAAAATCCTTATACACAAATTAAGGTGGCCATACACAAGATAACTTTACCCATTAACCTCCTTGCCGGTTATCTCGAGCTCAGCTCAGGGTAACCTGCCGCGGAGGATTCCTCAGGCCCTGCTGGGCCGATTTGCATAATTTTTTTTTTTATACACGCAGCTAGCACTTTGCTAGCTGCGTGTCACTTACGATCTCCGCCGCTCCGCGCCGATTCGCCGCTACCCGCCGCATCAGAGGGTGCCCCCCCGAGACCCGTGCGCTGCCTAGGCAATCAGTGCCAGGCAGCGCTGAGGGGTGGATCGGGACTCCCTCTGACGTCACGGCGTTGATGACGTCATCGCGCCCGTCGCCATGGCGACGGGGGAAGCCCTCATGGAAATCCCGTTCAGAACGGGATTTCCGTATGGGCATATGCGGCGATCGGCGCATACGGGGGGACGCTGCAGGGAGGGGGGAAGCATGTAGCTAGCGCTAGGCTAGCTACATGCTAAAGAAAAAAAAATGCAAAAAACACCCTCCATGCCGTGCGCAGCAAATATTTAGAACGGCAGGGAGGTTAATATCCAGCAGTCGGTCACTGCGAATATGCCAGAAATTAATGCTATAAACCCAATTGATTGATTTCCATCCAAAATCAATTGACTGTAGGGGATGAATCATGTTGCTCAATTGGCGGCAGGATACAAGCAAACCATAGTGTGGGAGAAACTGGACAAACTGCGCAAACGTATGAATGGACACAGGCACACTATTAACAATACCGAATCTGTACTCCCAGTTGCTACACACTTTTGTTCCAACAGAACATTTCTTGGGACAAGGTTCCCACTTCGCAATCATTAGTCACTGAACCTCCGGTACAATTCTCTCACTAATGATTGCGAAGTGGGAACCTTGTCCCAAGAAACGTGTTGCAATCTGAGGGTTTTGTTCATATGGATCAATAAAATTACAGTTCTCAACCTCACCATTGAGTTTATTTTTCCTCAGGAAGAGGGCAGTGACACGAAGATCATTTAAGCTGTGTCTGTTGGAACAAAAGTGTGTAGCAACTGGGAGTTCAGATTCGGTATGGTTAATAGTGTGCCTGTATCCATTCATACGTTTGCGCAGCGTTTGTGCAGTTTCTCCCACACTATGGTTTGTTTTTAACTTTGCAAATTGTGGAATAAAATTTTAACCCCTTACTACAAAATCCTACTAAGCCTGGCATATTTTCTGTCCTGTGGTGGTGGACACTGTATACCCTTGTTGAGCACTGGGTGGCTGCAGGCTGGAACAACAGGATTGGGGTGATACCAGCGCTGAGGAATACTTGTACAGTTAATGCAGTTCTACTTTGGATTGGAATTTACTTCTGGCAGCTAATTGACTACACCTATGTGAAGCACTTGATAGATTCTCTTTACGGCAGGATGCAACACACACACAGGAAAATTGAAAAGTTCAAAATGCTCTACTCCCTATGAATCAAACCAGTGGGTGCAGGATCTGGTAGGCCAGTCCACAAGTATACACAGAAGGATCCGCAAACCGACCATTGGTTGAAAAAAGCTTGTATTCTTTATTCAGGAATTCCACATGACAAGTGCATAAAACCACAAGGTTCAACTGACGCGTGTTGGGCTTACAATCTGCCCTTAGTCATAGTTATAGACACACACACACACACACACCAGACACACACACACACACACCAGACACACACACACACACACACCAGACACACACACACACACCAGACACACACACGCACACCAGACACACACCAGACACACACACACCAGACACACACACACCAGACACACACACACCAGACACACACACACACACACACCAGACACACACACACACCAGACACACACACACACACCAGACACACACACACACACACCAGACACACACACACACACACCAGACACACACACACACACACACCAGACACACACACACACACACACACCAGACACACACACACACACCAGACACACACACACACACACCAGACACACACACACACGCACACCAGACACACACACACACGCACACCAGACACACACACACACGCACACCAGACACACACACACACGCACACCAGACACACACACGCACACCAGACACACACACGCACACCAGACACACACACGCACACCAGACACACACACGCACACCAGACACACACCAGACACACACCAGACACACACCAGACACACACCAGACACACACCAGACACACACCAGACACACACCAGACACACACCAGACACACACCAGACACACCAGACACACCAGACACACACCAGCCACACCAGACCCACACCAGACACACACACACCAGACACCACACACACACCAGACACCACACACACACCAGACACCACACACACACCAGACACCACACACACACCAGACACCACACACACACCAGACACCACACACACACACACCAGACACCACACACACACCAGACACACACACACACACCAGACACACACACACACACCAGACACACACACACACACACCAGACACACACACACACACCAGACACACACACACACACCAGACACACACCAGACACACACACACACACCAGACACACACACACACACACACACACACACACCAGACACACACACACACACACCAGACACACACACATACACACACACTTTGGACACCCCTTCTCATTTAAAGAGTTTTCTGTATTTTCATGTCTATGAACATTGTAGATTCACACTGAAGGCATCCGGACTATGAATTAACACATGTGGAAGTATAGTACATAACCAAAAAGTGGGAAACAACTGAAAATGTAATATTCTAGGTTATTCAAAGTAGCCACCTTTTTGCTTTGATTACTGCTTTGCACACTCTTGGCATTCTCTTGATGAGCTTCAAGAGGTAGTCACCTGAAGTGGTCTGACAACAGTCTTGAAGGAGTTCCCAGAGATGCTTAGCACTTGTTGGCCCTTTTGCCTTCACTCTGCGGTCCAGCTCACCCCAAACCATCTTGATTGGGTTCAGGTCTGGTGACTGTGGAGGCCAGGTCATCTGGTGTAGCACCACATCACTCTCCTTCCTGGTCAAATAGCCCTTACACAGCCTGGAGGTATGTTTGGGGTCATTGTCCTGTTGAAAATATAAGTGATGGTCCAACTAAACACAAACCGGATGGAATAGCATGCCGCTGCAAGATGCTGTGGTAGCCATGCTGGTTCAGTATGCCTTTAATTTTGAATAAATCCCCAACAGTGTCACCAGCAAAACACCCCCAAACCATCACACCACCTGCTCCATGCTTAACAGTGGGTGTCAGGAACCGGCCCGCGGCACGCCTGCGTATACGGTTCCCGACTGCGGGTTTGACCAGATTAAGCGGGGAACAGCCTTATTTAAGCTACAAACAAGGCTGGAACCCCTCAAACACTTCTCACTGCCACCACTAGCTGTTCGCTAGACACTTCCACTCTGCTGTCGAGTCCTCAGCGCGCACTCCGCGTTTTCGTATTTGGGTCAGCTTTGCGCTTAGGCCAAATACGGGAACGCCACGCACCCACACACACACACAGTTGCAATCTTACACTGTCGTGAAGCAAAGACCCACTAACAGTCGTTCCGAACGATACTGTTAGCCACTCTGCTGTCGCTACTCGCACTGGCGTTGTTCGTACGTTGGGTCAGCTGCGCGCTTAGGCCAACGTATGACAAACGCCCCCACACACAATGCAATTACAATTTCATACGGTAGTGTTGCTCAAGCGTACAATTAGGCATGAAACTTATACACGGTTACACTTCAGTCTCTTCTAGGCTATGAGTGTTAGTTTAGTACGGCAGAAGTCAAGCTTATTAAATAATAATTTAATATTCCAGAAAAACATAGAACAGTGCAGAACTTAATATATACAGAAAAATTACAAAAAACAAAGTAAAAATAGTTACAAGATAAAGTTACAAAAATAACACACAAAGCGATTTTGCTTACCAAAATAAACGGGAAATAAACGTACCAGCGTATCGATCTGGTGTTGTTGCGGGCGGTACGCACTTCTGGTCAGGAACCAGGTTAGTTCTAGCCGTGTGAGCTACCTCCAAGAACTACAAGTTGTGGCTATCCTAGCTGCGGTTTTATACTATGAAATACGCCTGGAGGCTGTAAGCCTGTGTGGACGGGGGGAAGCTAGATTTAATAACATCCTCAGACATAATTTGATTTCCCAGGTAAAAGTCTACTATACATCAAAGATTGTGAAGTTAGGCTTTCAACTCCAGGTGAAAACTTGATTAAGGCGTTTTCCTGTCTCCGTTCTCAGACATAAATGGGATTTCCAGAGATCCACATACATGAAAAGGGTACTATGGCACACACAAAACAAAAGACTTCCTTCACTTCCAATCTCCCCAGGTTACAGGTGACAATTGATTAAGGCTTTCACATTGCAGCAGGATGTCCTGTGTGATAGGTGACTGGTCGTATTCACTGAAGACCTCTTTAGATGCAAATGTAGGTCTAGTGACCCACCCACACAAATACAGGAACAGTCAATGAATCTAGCCTGCATCTCTACACCTTTGACATACCACAGCAGATATAAAAATGGGAAAATGAAAATATATTAGTGTATTATCCTTAACAGCATCAGCACCCCAATATATCTCCACACCTCCGCCGTTAACTTGGTGCAAGGCAGACGATCTTCCCAGATCATCCTGCCAGCACCTACACTGTTGGTTCTGCTTGACGGGACAGCCCGTCCGCATTCCCATGATTGCTCCCCTTCCAGATGGCGCTGGCAGGTGAATCTAACGCATCATCCTGCCAAAGCCTACATTGACGGCCTGGCCGGGTGGGGAAACCCTTTAGCATCCTCAGGAGGGTTCCCAACCTGTCAGTTAGCTCCAAGCTACACGACTGGAAAGCTAGGTCAGGTTGCTGCAAGGTGTCGTTGCCCTTGGCAACCTGACGTAACCAACCAGGGGAATGTGGGTCAGTGGCGACCGTGAATTCGCAACCATAGAGACTGTGCTGCAACTGGGGAAGGGTTCCAACCGTCGCTACACGCACTCTCTCTATAGTGGCAGGAGCTATCTCTCGGTCCCTTTGGGGAACGAGTATCTGCCGGTCTGCCTCCTCCACTTCGGACAGCTCCGAGGGAATAACTTCCCAGAACCCTCTCAGCCCGCCCCTCCCAGCTGGTGACCTGTTGGCTAGCCCCCTGAGCTCTTCCAGGCTGCTGTCAAATCGAACAGCCCCAGAGAGCTCAGTGCTGCCTGTCACACATTCTAGGAAGGCTGCAGACGGAGAGGCTCCTGGGCCATCCGGGCCAGGTTCCGAATTGGATGTGGCTGACCCAGCAACATTGGCCACTTCGGTGGACAGTCCCTCTGCTGTAGACCCGCTAGCACTGCGGGTTACCACTGCAGCTGAGGGAGTGCCCACCTTACACACATCATAAATCACGTCACATTCTGTCTTAAAACCATCTGAAAGGGAAAGATCTGGCCTGGTGCCGTCTGCCCCTTCAGTGGACAGTCCATCTGCTGCAGCCCAGCGAGCACGGCTGGTTACTCCTGCAGCTGACTGAGTGTCCACCTGACACACAGCATTATGTAGCACAACACATATGCCATCAGCATTATCATCCCTACATATATTGTCATTTGGGACATCACATCAAACCTCCACATTATCTGTATCATTACACACATTGCTACTCAGCACTTCACAATTATCATCAACAGTTCCTGCATCGATCGCCTCGATAGTCCGTGCGTCATAAATGACATCATCAGTTTCTGCATTCTCTGTGTCAACAGGTCCCACTCCAGGCCTAGGCACTGGAGACTCACTAGGGCTGGCTCCTAGTACACAGTCCATAGCCCCTGGGGCCTCTCCAGCACTCCCCACTTGCACAGCATTATCAAACAGTACCTTGCAAGAGTCCAGAACTTCTGCTGGGGATGCAGGCTCCACAGGGTTTGGAGTAGGCTCATACCGGGCCACTAACCGTCCCAGGTCAGTACCCAGCAAAACGTTGGTGGGGATTTTGTCAGTTACCCCAACTTCTTTCAGTCCGCTGCCGGCCCCCCAATTCAGGTGGACCAAGGCGGTGGGTATGGCTGGGGTGACACCCCCAATTCCTCTGACAGCAATCATTTTCCCAGGTATGTACTGCTCCGGGTTCACAAGCTGGGGATGTATGAGAGTCACTTCTGCTCCAGTGTCTCTCAGCCCAGTGGCAACTGTACCCCCAACCGTGACAAGCTGCAGATTCTCTGCATAGCCAGTAGCATTCCTGGTAGCACACAAAGCCGTTGGGACTTCACTGGGGTTTGAGGCCTCACTGGATTTTGGGGCCTCCCTCTTCCTCTCTGGGCAAGTCGTGCGGATATGACCCACCCTGTCACATACAAAGCATTTCCGAGTGTCAGGTTGCTTGAATCCAGGAGACAGCGGTGCTTGCCTCCTCTGGGTGCTGGGTGAAACCGGTTTAGCCATCTGTTCTCCTCTCCAGCTGGGTGTAGTAGTCCTCCGGGACTCAGGTGCTCTATGGGCGGTGTAGGCATCGGCCATTTCCGCAGCCTCATCCACTGTCTTTGGTTCTCGATCCAGCACAAACAGCCGGACCTCAACAGGACAGGTGTGTAGGAACTGGTCTTTTATCATCAGCTCCTTCAGGGCATCCAAGGTTTCAACTGACAGTCCTTTTAGCCACTGCTGGAAGGCAGTGCGCAGGTTGCACGCGTGATCCAGGTAACTGTCATTAGGACCTCGCTGCACTGTCCTGAAACGTTTTCGATACACCTCTGGCGTGAGGTGGTATCGTGCAATGATGGCTTTCTTAATTGCCTCAAAGTCTGTTTCTTCCTCCTGGGGGAGACTCACAAACGCCTCCAGGGCCTTGCCTCTCAGCCCTGGTGTGAGGTATCTTGCCCACTGCTCACGGGGCACCCCATACTGCCGACAAGTCCTTTCAAACCCCTGTAGGAAAGTGTCTATGTCAGAGTCCTTGTCCATAGCGGGGAACTTATCCAGGGGGATTCTGTGGACTCGCTCACCTTCGCGTTCTGCGGGTCCAGCAGACCGGTTCTGCTGCTGAAGTTTAGCCAGCTCCAGCTGGTGTCGCTGTGCAACTTGTTCCCTCTCGGCCTGGTGTCTTTCCCTCTCGGCCTGGTGTCGCCGTTCCGCGTGTTCCTTCTCTGCCTGTCGGTGCAGTAGGATCAGCTTTAGGCGCAGTTCGGGCTCAGCCGAACCTAGTAGCTGTAGGTCGGCCTCCAGAGATGTCATCTCCAAGTTCGGTGGATCATCCAGGACATCGTCTCCACTCGCATTCTGTGGCAGGAGCGATTCCTCCTCTGTCGTGTCGTGAGCTGCATCCGCTGACGTTGAAGCACGGGCTTGCTCTGCCGCATCATGCTCCTCGAGCGCACGAACTAACTGCTCCTTAGTCTGGCCGCTCACCGTCTCGATGCCTTTGTGCTCACACAGGTTGAGTAGTATCTCCTTGTTTTGCCTTGCATAGCTGGATGCTTTCTGAGCCATCGTGTTGCAAAAAATAAAAGAAAAAAAAAGGGGGGGGGAAGGGAAAGCAAAACACCAAGTGTGTATCTTTGAACAAAAAAAAACGTATATAGATTCTGCACTGAGTAGACTTCTGTAGGCTAGTTGCTTCTAGCAAGCTTCCAGCCTTTAGTACTCAGAATAGCGAGCTAAACTGCGTACTAATGTACTAAACGATGCCACCACTGCCAGCCAATTATGTCAGGAACCGGCCCGCGGCACGCCTGCGTATACGGTTCCCGACTGCGGGTTTGACCAGATTAAGCGGGGAACAGCCTTATTTAAGCTACAAACAAGGCTGGAACCCCTCAAACACTTCTCACTGCCACCACTAGCTGTTCGCTAGACACTTCCACTCTGCTGTCGAGTCCTCAGCGCGCACTCCGCGTTTTCGTATTTGGGTCAGCTTTGCGCTTAGGCCAAATACGGGAACGCCACGCACCCACACACACACACAGTTGCAATCTTACACTGTCGTGAAGCAAAGACCCACTAACAGTCGTTCCGAACGATACTGTTAGCCACTCTGCTGTCGCTACTCGCACTGGCGTTGTTCGTACGTTGGGTCAGCTGCGCGCTTAGGCCAACGTATGACAAACGCCCCCACACACAATGCAATTACAATTTCATACGGTAGTGTTGCTCAAGCGTACAATTAGGCATGAAACTTATACACGGTTACACTTCAGTCTCTTCTAGGCTATGAGTGTTAGTTTAGTACGGCAGAAGTCAAGCTTATTAAATAATAATTTAATATTCCAGAAAAACATAGAACAGTGCAGAACTTAATATATACAGAAAAATTACAAAAAACAAAGTAAAAATAGTTACAAGATAAAGTTACAAAAATAACACACAAAGCGATTTTGCTTACCAAAATAAACGGGAAATAAACGTACCAGCGTATCGATCTGGTGTTGTTGCGGGCGGTACGCACTTCTGGTCAGGAACCAGGTTAGTTCTAGCCGTGTGAGCTACCTCCAAGAACTACAAGTTGTGGCTATCCTAGCTGCGGTTTTATACTATGAAATACGCCTGGAGGCTGTAAGCCTGTGTGGACGGGGGGAAGCTAGATTTAATAACATCCTCAGACATAATTTGATTTCCCAGGTAAAAGTCTACTATACATCAAAGATTGTGAAGTTAGGCTTTCAACTCCAGGTGAAAACTTGATTAAGGCGTTTTCCTGTCTCCGTTCTCAGACATAAATGGGATTTCCAGAGATCCACATACATGAAAAGGGTACTATGGCACACACACAAAACAAAAGACTTCCTTCACTTCCAATCTCCCCAGGTTACAGGTGACAATTGATGAAGGCTTTCACATTGCAGCAGGATGTCCTGTGTGATAGGTGACTGGTCGTATTCACTGAAGACCTCTTTAGATGCAAATGTAGGTCTAGTGACCCACCCACACAAATACAGGAACAGTCAATGAATCTAGCCTGCATCTCTACACCTTTGACATACCACAGCAGATATAAAAATGGGAAAATGAAAATATATTAGTGTATTATCCTTAACAGCATCAGCACCCCAATATATCTCCACAGTGGGAACCAGGCATGTAGAGACCATCGGTTCACCTTTTCTGCGTCGCACAAAGACAAGGTGGTTGGAACCAAAGATCTCAAATTTGCACTCATCAGACCAAAGCAAAGCACAGATTTCCACTAGTTTAATGTCCATTCCTTGTGTTCTTTAGCCCAAACAAGTCTCTTCTGCTTGTTGCCTGTCCTTAGCAGTGGTTTCCTAGCAGATATTCTACCATGAAGGCCTGATTCACACAGTCTCCTCTTAACAGTTGTTCTAATCTAGAGAATGAGATGTTTCTGCTGCTAGAACTCTGTGTGGCATTGACCTGGTCTCTAATCTAAGCTGCTGTTAACCTGCGATTTCTGAAGCTGGTGACTCGGATGAACTCATCCTCTTCCGACGCAGAGGTGACTCTTGGTCTTCCTTTCCTGGGGAGGTCTGCATGTGAGACAGTTTCTTTGTAGCGTTTGATGGTTTTTGAGACTGCACTTGGGGACACTTTTAAAGTTTTCCTAATTTTTCGGACTGACTGACCTTCATTTCTTAAAGTAATGATGGCCACTCGTTTCTCTTTACTTAGCTGTGTTTTTCTTGCCATAATACAAATTCTAACAGTCTATTCAGTAGGACTATCAGCTGTGTATCCACCTGACTTCTCCACAACACAACTGATGGTCCCAAACCCATTTATAAGGCAAGAAATCCCACTTATTAAACCTGACAGGGCACACCTGTGAAGTGAAAACCATTTCAGGTGACAACCTCTTGGAGCTCATCAAAATCAAATTCCATTCACCCACTGCTCTGTTTGTTATGTACTGTAGTTTACAGTACCTGCAGTCTGTATTGCAAGCATTCCAATATAATCAAAAGGTCTCTGCTATGATGAATCTTACCTCAGTCATCCTGGCTCTAGTCTGGTACATTGCCGGGGAGAGGAAAGCTTGTCTCCCCTCCCACATTCCTGCTCCTCACTGATTGACTGAGAAGGGATATGCACCTCACCCCTCTGCAGATATCTATACTGTGCTCACATGTGTTTACAAAGCAAGCTAGTTATGAGTGCAGTTTCTAGGAGAAAAAAAAAAAAGAGTAAGGGAGGAAATTACATCAGGATTGGCTACAGTTAGAGGCAGTAAAGATGGAGAATGCCTGGATTACTTTTCTCTTTATTTACTATATATAATTCACTAAGATCAAAACGTGGACAGTACAATACATACGTTTATGCAAGAAGAACAAGCATGTATCTACTTATACAGTGGGATGCAAAAGTTATAAATCGTTGGTTGTTACGATAAAAAATGTCAGTTAAATATAGGCTGGTGCACACATTTGGGCACCACAAAAAAAAAAGAAATGAAATCAATATTTAGTAGATCCTCTTTTTGCATAAATTACAGCCTCTACACGCTTCCTGTAGGATCCAATGAGTGAATTCTGGTTGAAGGTATTTTGGACCATTCCTCTTTTCAAAACTTCTCTAGTTCATTCAGGTTTGATGGCTTCCGAGTAGGCCTGAACGATAAATCGTTTTGAGATTGAAATCGCGATAACGGAAATGACGATTCCGTGATCGCCACAACGGTGTTTTTTTATCCCCCTCTGCAGTCTAGCAGTAGCCCAGCAGTCCCCTTTACCGCTCCGTGTAGCGGCAGTTTGCGGTGGTTCAGCGCCAGTGATTTCACCATGACGGAAGCGGCTCGCTCTCTCCCCCAACGTCTGCCTACTAGTGTGAAGCCAATCAGCGGAGCAGGCGGCAAACTTCGCCCACAGGCTCTCACACTTGCGGCGGCTCCCTCCTCCCACCACCTTTACATCATTAGCTGGGCGGGCGACAGACTCCGCCCACGTGCTAGGGAGGCTGTCAATCACATTTAGTGTACAGGAAGCAGACTCCGCCCGCAGGCTCTCACAAAATGCAAAATTGGCAATGTGTGCAAAAGGGGGACTAAATGTAGACGCAGCTCACTCCTCCCAGCACCTCCATAAATTTAGCTGGGTACAGGGCAGGCAGACTCATATTTTGTAATAAGCGGGGGCAAGCTCCACATCCTTTGCTGGGTGGGCAGCAGACTCCGCCCCTATGCATGTAAATCAAACTTTGTGTCATGGGCAGCACACTCAGCCTACACCCCTGTCGTAAAAGTTTTATCGCCTCCTTTGCACAGTGTATCAGCAACTCAGCATGATGATGACTGCTGTGGTGTGACTGACTGCAGTGATGATCTATTCTAACTGCATTCTGAAAAGCTGCAGTAGGGCACTTTGAATTTGTGCAAACTAAGGTGCTATATTCCTAAGCCATAATTGTGGTTGCAGGGCAGGCAACCACAATAGTCTTGATAATTGCCCAAAGCGGAGCTTGACAGGTCTGCAGACAATGTCAGAAAGTTAAGGAAGGACTCTTAAGTGGCCATCTTGCTGCTCACACAAAGTGAGCCTAATTCTGAAATCGCAAGGCAAGCTATTCCCCCTACGTCCAGAGGTGGTAATCGACAAGAGTAACGTAACTGTCTTAGCGTGAAGCTGTGAACTGAACAATACTTTGTTACGGGCCTGGGGCCATCGTCTTGCAGCAATAACGATTGGCTCACCAATAGCTCCAGCTCCTCGTGCTTTGAAAACTCTTTGTGAAACGTGTGCCATTGCTTCTGCTGCAGAACCAGAAGCGGAGTTAGATTTACACTCTTAAGATAAACAGCACGTCGGTCATTTGGAAGTATTTTGGGTTTTAGACTGCAGACGTGCAACAGAAACAGGTACTATGCCGAACCTGTCACGCTAAAGTTGCAACTAAAACCGGAAACACAACAAACTTATACCGGCACTTGAAAAATGACCACAAGCATTTGCATGAGGAATGCATGAGTAAAAAGTCCGGTGAAAAGTCAAGTGAAAGTGATGCTTAGGCCAATTACTGAATCTTTTACTAGTGTGAGGCTGTATGATTCTGGCAGCAAAAGACATCAGGAGATAACAGCAGCCATAGCGCACTACATTGCTAGAGACATGGTGCCTATTAACACAGTCACTAAATACGGATTTACAAACCACCTCCGAACGCTGGACAGAAGATATGCGATACCCTCCTGCACCTACTTCAACCAAGCTGCAATCCCACAGCTGTACAGAGTGTAGAGAAAAAGTGGTAACAGAGCTGAAAAATATGCAGTATTACGCCACAACTACTGATATGTGGTCAAGCAGAACGACCGAACCATATGAGTTTGACTGTTCATTTTGTGAATGACTACTTTGAAATGAAGTCGCTGTCTGCAGAACGTATACTTTCCTACTGATCACACCGGAGAGCATATCGCACAGGGTTTGAGAGTGTCTGTCAAGTTGGGGTCTGAGAGAAGAGGATCAGATGTGCATCACAACCGACAATACAGCAAACCTCATCAAAGCAGTGGAACTTAATGACTGGACCAGACTTCAATGTTTCGGACACAGGCTGCATCTTGCAATTGAAAATGCTGTTAAAGATGATGCAAGAGTCAAGAGGGCAACTGGACTTTGCAAACAAATAGTTGGTGTCTTCTCTCATGGCTGGAAAAAGACTGCGCTGAAAAAGGCACAGCAAAAATGTAATTTACCTGAGCACTCACTAATAGCAGAATGTGCTAAAAGATGTGGTTCAAGGCAAAACATGATAGAGGGTGCTTGAGTAGAACAAGGCATTGTCGCAGGTTCTATCTGAAGACAAGAAGACACTTCACTTGGTCCCCACTTGGCAGGACACAGATGTCCTTGAATCAATCAACAATGCCATTGGACCTCTTCAGGAATTTACAAATGCTCTTTCTGGTGAAGCATATGTGTGTCATACCGGAAGCCAGTTCTCCATCTCCTGAGAACATCAACCTTGAAGGACTTCCGAGGCCAAAACGAAGAGAATTACACTTTACCTTTTTCTTAGCAGAATCCCTCCGCTCCGTTCCGCCGTCAGTGTAGGCCTTTTCGTTCCCCCAGGGCTTGCCCCGACCCCACCGACCGGGTCACATCGATGCCATCCCTAAGATGGCCGCCGCCTTGATCCGCGGCTGCGCAGTACGCTTTGCCGCGATTGCGACTGCGCAGCCTTTAGCGCGCCTCCCGCCGCGTATGGGTCCGGGCATCCTCCTGAAGCGTGCCGCGGGCTAAAGGCTGCGCAGTCGCAATCGCGGCAAAGCGTACTGCGCAGCCGCGGATCAAGGCGGCGGCCATCTTAGGGGTGGCATCGATGCGACCGATTCGGTGGGGTCGGGGCAAGCCCTGGGGGAACAGAAAGGCCTACACTGACGGCGGAACGAAGCGGAGGACGCGCAGGGCGTCCTCCGTGGATTATGCTAAGAAAAAGGTAAAGTGCAATTTTCTTCGTTTTGGCCTCGGAAGTCCTTTAAGTGAAAATGATGAGGACACAGATCTTGCTAAGGAAATAAAGCCCAGATTTCTTGCCTACATTGAAGATAAATACAGTGTCCCAGCCACGCAGGAGCTACTGGACATAACTTCATTCCTTGATCCGACATTCAAGACTTAAGACAACCGAACAGAAGTCCATATTGAACCAAATATTCAAAGAATCAATGCAACTCCAAGCAAGGTGAATAATACATTTATTTAAAGGGATACTGTAGGGGGGGTCGGGGGAAAATGAGCTGAACTTACCCGGGGCTTCTAATGGTCCCCCGCAGACATCCTGTGAGCAGCCGCTCACTGATGCTCCGGCCCCGCCTCCGGTTCACCTCTGGAATTTCTGACTTTAAAGTCAGAAAACCACTGCGCCTGCGTTGCCGTGTCCTCGATCCCGCTGATGTCATCAAGAGCGCACAGCGCAGGCCCAGTATGGTCTGTGTCTGTGCAGTACATTCCTGGTGACATCAGCGGGAGCGAGGACACGGCAACGCAGGCGCAGTGGTTTTCTGACTTTAAAGTCAGAAATTCCAGAAGTGAACCGGAGGCGGGGCCGGAGCATTGGGGAGTGGCTGCGCCAACACAGGATGTCTGCAGGGGACCATTAGAAGCCCCGGGTAAGTTCAGCTCATTTTCCCCCGACCCCCCCCTACAGTATCCCTTTAAGGAATGCTGATAAAAACAATTAAAAAACCACACACAGAGCCCAACACTCTCCGTACAGCAGACAATAAATAAGTACTATGAAAATAAATATGAAATATATATGTGTATCCCGCATGCATCATGGGAAATACTCATACCATAAACATACATGAAAATCCAAGTAGGCTGCTATGCAATAAAATTTCCGTAAATACATGGCAGTTGGTATGTAATAATGGTATCTAGTAGATATGCTTACCCCCAAGAATGCTGCTGTCCGCTGGGCGAGGCTGGGCTCACTGACTGTCTGACGCGTATCGGACTACCGTCCTTCGTCGGAGACAGTGTGATACACTAGCGCATTGCCTTAAAAACCCTGTCCGTGTGCCTGAACGATCGGAGGGCGTGGCCACGCCCCCCGCCGGACTGGGTATCGCGTCATAGACGCGCATCCCCCTTCCGGCGCACCGCCGAGCCCAAGCCTCGCTCTCAATACACAGCAACACACGACATTCAAGACTGACTACATAAGTGCAGAGAATGTCCCAGACGACATCAAAGAAAAGGTGCAGATTCAAATGGAGTAGGTGGCACGAAAGGAGAAGAGGGCCCGTCTTAGCACCACAGATGCCATGCCCCAGGGTGCAGCAGAGGCAGCTCCATCCACCACTGGGAAGGGAAAGCGGTCACTGGGCAGCTTCTAAAAGAGCAAGGCTGTGCCTCCTCCGTTCACCGTGCAGTTGGAGGATGCTCTTAAAGGTGAACTTCAGCCTAAACAAACATACTGTCATTAAGTTACATTAGTTATGTTAATTAGAATAAATAGATAATATAATCTCTTACCGACCCTGTTTTAAAAGAACAGGCAAATGTTTGTGATTCATGGGGGCAGCCATCTTTTTGGTTGAAAGAAGGTGACAGGGAGCATGAGACACAGTTCCAACTGTCCTGTGTCCTGATTACCCCTCCCAGCTGCACACGCTAGGCTTCAAATGTCAAATTAAAAATTAAAAAAAAAAAAAATTGCACCAAAACAGCAGAACGAGAACATCAGAAATCCCATCATGCTTTGCACAGCATTAGGGGAAAAATGCCCGGGCAGTTTTTTTCTGTGCAGCTAAAAATGAGGCTTGTATAAGAGAAAATAAGTTCTGATGCTGTGAAACAGTTAAAGAAACACCAGGCCTTTCCAGTGCTGCTGAGTCAATTTTTATTCTGGAGGTTAACTTTAACCTCCTTGGCGGTTCATTTTTTCCGCCAAGGAGGCTGCATTGCACTTTTTTTGTAATTTTTTTTTGTTTTGTTTCCTGTAGCTACCTGAGGGGTAGCTACATGAAACACCACTAGAGGGCGCATGTGTCCCTCTAGTCTGATCGCCGCCGGCCATGGCTATGATCGGAATGACGTCATGGACGTCAGCCAAAGTCCTGACGTCAGACGCATCCGATCCAGCCCTTTGCGCTGCCCGGGAGTGATTGGTCCGGGCTGCGCAGGGCTCTGGTGGGGGGGGGCCCTCTTCCTCCGCTGCATGTGGCTGATTGCCGCGCGGCGGAGCCGATCAAGCTGTACGCGCGGCTAGCAAAGTGCTAGCTGCGCGTACAGCACTTTACAGAATGTAAATCACCCCACCAGGGGCTGAGATATCCTCCGCGGCGGCTTACCCCGTGTCCAGCACGGGGGTACGCTAAGGAGGTTAAAGGGAAGGTCCAAGCAAATTAAAAAAAAAATCCACTTACCCGGGGCCTCCTCCAGCCCCTGGCAGCCGTCCTGTGGCCTCGCTGCCGCTCAAGTGGCTCCCGGTGTCCCCGGCTGCAGAAGCCGACCTCGCCAGGTCGGCTTTCTGTGCGCTCAACGACACGGGTCACGTGGTCCGGCGTCATCGGGGCTTTTCGGCGCAGAACTACTGCGCCTGCGCAGTACAGACCCGATGACGTCGGCCAGACCACGTGACCCGCGCCGTGGAGTGCACAGGGAGCCGACCTGGCGAGGTCGGCTTCTGCAGCCGGGGACACCGGGAGCCACTTGAGCGGCAGCGAGGGCACAGGACGGCTGCCAGGGGCTGGAGGAGGCCTCGGGTAAGTGGATTTTTTTTTTTTTTTAATTTGCTTGGATGTTTCCTTTAACCTCCTTGGCGGTAATCCCGAGCTGAGCTCGGGGTATGCCGCCGGAGGTCGCCGCTCAGGCCCTGCTAGGCCGATTTCAATTTTGTAAAAAGCAGCACACGCAGCCGGCACTTTGCCAGCCGCGTGTGCTGCCCGATCGCCGCCGCTCCGCGGCGATCCGCCGCGTGCAGCGGCGAAAGAGGGTCCCCCCAGCCGCCCGAGCCCAGCGCAGCCGGAACAAACAGTTCCGGGCCGGCGCTAGGGGCTGGATCGGGCGGCTCTGACGTCAGGACGTCGACTGACGTCCATGACGTCACTCCGCTCGTCGCCATGGCGACGAGGAAAGCGAAACAAGATAGGCCGCTCATTGCGGCCTATCTTGTTACTTTCGATTGCCGGAGGCGATCGAAAGTACGCTTCCGGAGCGCCCTCTAGTGGGCTTTCATGCAGCCAACTTTCAGTTGGCTGCATGAAATACTTTTTTTTTAATTTAAAAAAAACCCTCCCGCAGCCTCCCTGGCGATTTTAATAGAACGCCAGGGAGGTTAAAGCTGAACTGGACAGCTACCTGATTAGACCAACTATTGATGGAGAGCAAGATCCACTGGCTTGGTGGAACTTTCCATGGTTGAGCAAAGTTGCTTGTAAATTTCTGTGCATACCAGTCGCCAGTTCACCATCAGAGAGATTTAGTGCTAGTGGGAATATTGTCACATATCAGCGCGCATGTCTAAAACCATCCAAGATTGACATGCTGGTTTTCTTGACCAAAAATCTGTGAAGAGCGATGTAAAGTTTTCAGGGAAAAAGTTATTTTTAATATTTTTTGTTTTGTATGTCACTCTGACTTAGTGTCTGGCTGTTGACTGTTAGCCTTCGTTTACAGAAGATATATGGGCAAGAGAAGACCATTTTGACTTTTGGGGACATTTTTGCACGTTTTTCTATTTCTTACATAGTTAAAGTGAACCTGATCTGAAGCTCGGGTTCAAAATCAGATACTTGCCCTGAAGAGAGGGAAGCCCCAGGATCCTTGAGTGCGACCCCCCCCCCCTTCCTGCTTGCCCATGCACAGTAAAATGGAGCCCATGGCTGCGGCTTACTGCACATGCGTGGGCGGGAAGAGGAGCTGCGCGACCCTGAGGTGGTAAACGACAATGCCTTGTCGCTAATCTTCCAGGGTGCCGCGCTCAGTGACGGGGGACAACAGAGTAGCAAGGCTTCCCTCTCTTCAGGGTAAGTAGTAGTAGTAGTATCTGATTTTGTACCCAACCTTCGGCTCAAGTACACTTTCACATAGTTTACATTTTTTGTATGTTATTTAACTGAAAACAAGGATTATTTTTGCACTACGGAGGATGAGGATGGCTCTTTTAGTTCTTCATTTGTAACTGTTACAAACTTTAATAGGGAGAAGCAGCCAACACCGGCATCCATGTAATTTATAGCTCTTAAGTTTGCTTTATTCAGATACGTCCCCAAGATGCACGTTTTGGAGGGACTGCTGGTACCAGTCTGTCACTAACTTGATAAAGGAGCAGCAGTCAGTCGCTCTGAAACGTTGTGTACCTATGTGAAAGATCTGAATAAAGCAAGCTTAGGGCTGATTCACACTGCAAGAGCTTTTTAAGCGCTAGTGATTTGATAAGCTCTTGCTAATGCAATGCCATGGGGAATTTACAAAATCACTGGGTGAGAACACTCACATAGGATAACATTAGCAAGAGCTTTTAAAATCACAAAGCGCTGCCACCTACAAAAACTCTTGTAATGTAAACCAGCCCTTACAGCTATAAATACATGGATAGCATTGGTGCCCACTGCCCAGGTGCCAGCTGCTTCTTCCCAGAGCCGGATTAAGGCTAAATCGGGCAAAACAGACAAATGATAAGCGCTCAAGGATGCACCTGAATTGTAAGCAATCAGCGGCAATGCAGAGCCCCCTAGGGCTGAATACATGCCTCTAATGCAAAACAGATGCAAAATTATGTGCTAACTCTAATCTAAAAATTTGAGAGTGAATTTAAAACAGTGAAGGCAGCTAGCCACTAGTATACTTACATTTAAGTTTGCACAGTGGGAGACATGGCAGCGCTTTCAAACAACCTCATACCTGAATGATTTAACTGCAATGGTGAGCAGAGCTCCAGAAACTGGACTAAATTACACACCCAGCATACACTGCAGGCAAAGAGAGGGAGGGGGAATTAGTGATTAAGCTGCATCAGTGGGCAGAGCTCCAGAACCTGGACTATATTACACACCCTGCATCACTATAGACCAAGGGGGGGTGTTAGCTTCAGTGATAATTAGTGCACAAATTATGACCTAATAGACTTCCCCACGGCGGTGACATACCCCCTTGGGGAAGACCTACCTCTAACCTAGCAATAAAAACATAATTCCTCGTGCTGCTATTCATAAATGGTATACACATTTCATAAGACAAGCAAAACAGACAAATGATAAGCGCTCAAGGATGCACCTGAATTGTAAGCAATCAGCGGCAATGCAGAGCCCCCTAGGGCTGAATACATGCCTCTAATGCAAAACAGATGCAAAATTATGTGCTAACTCTAATCTAAAAATTTGAGAGTGAATTTAAAACAGTGAAGGCAGCTAGCCACTAGTATACTTACATTTAAGTTTGCACAGTGGGAGACATGGCAGCGTTTTCAAACAACCTCATACCTGAATGATTTAACTGCAATGGTGAGCAGAGCTCCAGAAACTGGACTAAATTACACACCCAGCATACACTGCAGGCAAAGAGAGGGAGGGGGAATTAGTGATTAAGCTGCATCAGTGGGCAGAGCTCCAGAACCTGGACTATATTACACACCCTGCATCACTATAGACCAAGGGGGGGTGTTAGCTTCAGTGATAATTACCTATGACCTAATAGACTTCCCCACGGCGGTGACGTACCCCCTTGGGGAAGACCTACCTCTAACCTAGCAATAATATGTTTTTATTGCTAGGTTAGAGGTAGGTCTTCCCCAAGGGGGTACGTCACCGCCGTGGGGAAGTCTATTAGGTCATAATTTGTGCACTAATTATCACTGAAGCTAACACCCCCCCTTGGTCTATAGTGATGCAGGGTGTGTAATATAGTCCAGGTTCTGGAGCTCTGCCCACTGATGCAGCTTAATCACTAATTCCCCCTCCCTCTCTTTGCCTGCAGTGTATGCTGGGTGTGTAATTTAGTCCAGTTTCTGGAGCTCTGCTCACCATTGCAGTTAAATCATTCAGGTATGAGGTTGTTTGAAAGCGCTGCCATGTCTCCCACTGTGCAAACTTAAATGTAAGGCTAAATCGGGCCCTAAGCAAAGTAACTGATTTGGGCCCCCCCATCATGTCGTAATAGAATCAACAGATGCAGCTGCACAGCAACATGCCGCACACACCGGGACAGCCGAGCTACTGGTTGCTATGGGCAACAGCCCGCTTTCCTCTGTGGGTGCACAATGGGCTCTATTCTCAAAGAGCCAAATTTTCCGCAAAATGTTACCGCTATATTCCCGCCAGCGGTAAACTCCGCATTTTTTCCACATTCACTAATATTTTCCGCATGTTTTCCGCATGCGGGAAAAAAGATGCGGAAACAGGCATTATTCATGCGGGAATCATGCGGTAAAAAGGTCGCATGAAAAAGTGTTTAAAAAAAAAAAGTTAAAGTCCACCAAGCACAGCCCTTAAGCCTCCACACTTCATTAAAGTCAATGGGATGCGGAATATATCACCTACTACTTGTAGGTGATAAAAATTCGGTAATTAACGAAGAAATGATGCGCCTGAACATCTTTGAGAATTGATCTTTTATTGCGGAAAATACCGACTTTTGCGGAAATTTTACCGCATGAATCCCGCACTTTTATCACACTTTTTCCGCATGCGGAAAAAACATGCGGAACATTTTGAGAATCCCAACTTGCCGGTATTTTGGGTGCAAACTTCCCGCATGTACTTTACCGCATGCGGGAAGTCTTTGAGAATAGAGCCCAATGCAGGGAATAGCAGCGGCAAAATGCAGATTGAGAGATGAATGGCTGGGACATTTGCACTCAGGGGCTGGAGCACCCCTGTGAAGAGGGCGCCAGATATCACAGCAGCAGCACTTTCCCCCTGCATCTCCAGCCTGGCAATAGCAGAAAGCTCTGGACACCGCCAAACCGGAAGCCGTTCCCCAGACAGAATTACATAACCACCCTCACCACTAGGGATGGTCGGAAATGCCAATTTCCGATTCCGCTGTAAATCCGCATTCCGTCATTGCCAATTACCGATTCCGCTACCAATTTCCGCATCCCAATGCGGAATTTCCGCCGTAAATCGCGGAAATTCCGCCCGATTTTTTTTTTTACCATCGATTTTCTCAAACTATAAGGTCTTTTTGAAAAAAAATTTTCCATCTTGTTCACAAGATTCTGTTTAATAAACCCTGCAAATTTGGTGTTTCTAGGACTTACGGGGCCTTTGCTATTGACCGCTAAAGTCGGCAAATTTTTACTGTGATGTAACATGCAGAAAATCTGCATCTGCCTATTTTCTGCATCTTACGTTACAGTAAGCTTTAGCGGTTAATGGCAAAGCCCCTATAAGTCCTATAAACACCAAAATTTTCAAGGTTTATTAAACAGAATCTTGTGAACAAGATGCAAAAAAAAGTTTTTAAAAAGACCTTTTTTTTTTTTGAGAAAATCGATGTTAAAGTCGGCTGAAATTTCCACGATTTCCAGCGGAAATCCGCCTACCAAACTTGCATTACCGATTTCCGCATTCCGATGCGGAAATGCAATTTCCGATCAGAATTTCGGTAATTGCCTTTCCGCGGAATCTGAATGAGCATCCTTACTCACCACTGAACAACCGATTTCCTCCCAAACTAGACAGCCACCATGCAGCCTCCATCCCAGTGAATACGATCGTCCAGCAGAGAAGGCAGCCACAGAGGGGGAGAATGACAGCACCAGATGACTCACATTCACCTATTGCGATCCAACCAAGAGAGGTCCTGTCATCCGGAGCCCATCTCTCTCTTCTCTGTTACTACTACTAGTACTACTTCTTACTTCCTGTCTGATCTGAGAATCAGGAAGTTCAGAGCGAGCGGCTGCACTGTAGAAGAGACTGATGGGTTTCAGATGACGGGATCTCTATCGCTTGGATCATGGATAGGTGGGTGAGCATTTGCCATCTGCTGATATCATTCTTGCTGCAGCTGTGGTTCTCTGTGGGAAGGGAGGGAGAAGTGGGCAGCGGCAGAGCGCACAGTAGAAGGAGGGGGACAAAGGAGGAGAGCCTGGCTCTGAAGACAATCAGCAGCGCACGGCATCATTTGACAAGACAAGACCAATAACATTTATATCGTGCTTTTCTCCTGGCGGACTCAAAGCACCAGAGCTACAGCCACTAGGACGTGCCCTATAGGCAGTAGCAGTGTTAGAGAGACTTGCCTAAGGTCTCCTACTGAATAGGTGCTGGCTTACTGAACAGGCAGAGCCGAGATTCCAACCCTGGTCTCCTGTGTCAGAGGCAGAGCCCTTAAAGGGACTCCGAGCAGTGCCTGTGGGTATGCCTTTAAGCATACCCACAACTAATTAATTACATCCTCACACCTACCAGCATGATGTTTGTAATTATATCCCCCTGGGTTCCTTATGTCATTGTATTGTGCTGAATTGAGCTGCAGACTTTGGAGAAAAGTCGTCCTGTGTAATACAATGTAACTATGGAAAGATGCATATCATTTTGAAGCTCTTTTTCTCCTCTTTCCAATGATATATAAACTGCCGCCCTATGCCTTTTAGTTTTCGCTATTTTCGCGATCGAAATTGCAGTGGCCGCGATTTCGATCGCGAAAATGGCGAAAACTAAAAGGCATAGGGCGGCGGTTTATATATCATTGGAAAGAGGAGAGAGCTTTAAAATCAGTGTTCTCCCCAGAGCCTTTTAACTGGGCGGAGCGCCCGGCTGATCTCAGTTCCCGCCCGGCTGCTGTGATCACTACTCCCTGTCTGCAGCATATTTGCCGTCCTCCAAACACACACACTCATCTAGCTGTGTGTGCAGCGGCTGTGGCATTGGAGCTGGCCCGCTGTCGCTCTGACACAATCTCCGCCCTCCTCAGCTCCTGACATTACAAGCCAGACCGCGGGATCTTTGAAGGAGTCGGGGCATACAGAGAAAGAGTTCAGAACACGTGGGCTTGCTGTGTTCCCTCTGGTGAGTCACTGATCTGCCTGAGTAGTGCAGAGGACGGGCTCTCCTCGGCCTCCTATGTATCTTCCCATTCCCAGCATGTGCTCCAGCCTCACCCGATCAGAGCACATAGAGAAGAGTTTGGGCAGCGCTGGTTCATGCGGGGAGAGCAATAGCAGGGCAGATGGTTATCTGATAGCAGTAATGGTCCCCCAGCAATGGAATCCCTGTGGTGACTGTCAGCTGCCTTCTCCAGACAGGTATTAACTTTACAGCTACAAATGCTTCCCTTCCCCCACAGCTCTGCCCGGAGACCTTGCATAGCTAGCTGTCCTGGACATCAGTCTGCAGGGTTCCTGCAGTGTGCACTCACAAATACATTCTCTTTTCTGCATTAGTCTGTTTCAGTGTTTCTCAGTCTCTATCTCTCACACACTCTCCCTCTTTTTTTCTTTCCCCTTTCCCGGTGCTTTTTCACACACTCTCTCTGTCCCTCAAAGACAATCTATCTCCCTCCCAGACACTCACACCTATTCATCTTCCCTTCAGTTTGCATTCACTTTTTCTACTCAACCCCCCTCTGCCCTCTATATACTGTATTTCCCTATATACAGTATGTATGTCTGCTTACCAGTGCTTGATTTTGTTTAAGGGAAGAAGCCACAGCAGAAACCCCCAAACACTTTTATTTTCCTTTTGTAGTGCATGCCGTTTAGCATAGACAAACAACAAGCATGTCTGCACTGGGTTTATTACTACCACTATGTCAGCCAAAACTATTGTGAGACTTTTTGAATGAGATAAAACAGTCTGTGGGGATGTGTGGTTTTGGACCTAAACTAGTCACCCTGTCTACAGCCCCTTTCTGGTATTAATCTGGCTTTGGCAGCACTTAAATGGATTGCCCATCAAAACAGCACCACCCAGTGCAAGATGCTTCTTTCTCCATTAGCATCATTTAGTGTAAAGGTGCGTACACACGCACTACAGAAGCAAATGACTGGTCCGTCAGACCCTCCCGCAGGGCGGGTTTCAGCAGACTATAGTGCGTGTGTACGCACTGTCGACGGACTGATAAGGCTGTTCCTGAACGATCCGCCCGGCGGATCGTTCAGAAACAGCCTTATCAGTTCGCCGACAGTGCGTACACACGCACTACAGTCTGCTGAAAACCCACCCAGCGGGAGGTGTTGACGGACCCGTCGTTGGCTGCTGTAGTGCGTGTGTACGCACCTTAATCCTCTACCCCTATCGGCAGTGCCTAGCATGACTACCTTACCAGGTAACAACCAGCGTGCTCCACCTACTCTTCTCCCCAGCAAGCAGCACCCAGCATGATCCTCCCTGTTCATGCTCACCTAGTAGTAGCAGACAACATCACCCTCCTTCCCCATCCATCGTGACTTTAATTTCCCACCCGGCTACTTTTTCATGCCACCCGGGCTGGAAAAAAAATCTGAGGAGAACACTGAAAATGATATGCATCTTTCCATAGTTAATGCACTGCTCAGAGTCCCTTTAACCTCCCTGGCGTTCTATTAAAATCGCCAGGGAGGCTGCGGGAGGGTTTTTTTTAAATTAAAAAAAAAAGTATTTCATGCAGCCAACTGAAAGTTGGCTGCATGAAAGCCCACTAGAGGGCGCTCCGGAAGCGTACTTTCGATCGCCTCCGGCAATCGAAAGTAACAAGATAGGCCGCAATGAGCGGCCTATCTTGTTTCGCTTTCCTCGTCGCCATGGCGACGAGCGGAGTGACGTCATGGACGTCAGTCGACGTCCTGACGTCAGAGCCGCCCGATCCAGCCCCTAGCGCCGGCCGGAACTGTTTGTTCCGGCTGCGCTGGGCTCGGGCGGCTGGGGGGACCCTCTTTCGCCGCTGCACGCGGCGGATCGCCGCGGAGCGGCGGCGATCGGGCAGCACACGCGGCTGGCAAAGTGCCGGCTGCGTGTGCTGCTTTTTACAAAATTTAAATCGGCCCAGCAGGGCCTGAGCGGCGACCTCCGGCGGCATACCCCGAGCTCAGCTCGGGATTACCGCCAAGGAGGTTAACCATTATACCATCCAGCCACCGCTGACAGGATGGCGAGGGCTGGTTTATGTGCTGATGGGGCCCCTTTGACTCTGAATGGGGCCCCAAGCGACTGCTTTTGTTGCCTGGTCGGTAATCCGGCCCTGCTTCTTCCTATTTCGATTGGATTGGTGATCCATAAGCTAGGCACATCGCCATTCATTTGATGGGGTGCTGGATTTCTGCAAGAAGTTACTGCTGTTAGAAACTTTAAAGAATGTTCATGCAAGACACATGCATGTTTTTTATTAATAAATACGTTAATTAAATAGCAATTCTTGCCTTTAATTTTTATCATTGCATTTTAGATTAATAGCCATTTGTTTTGATAAATTCACATAACGCAGTAACCTTTACAAACGTGACAGAAAATGTTCCCAAAAATAGGTTATTCTTATTTCTGTATGTTCAGCAGGTGAGACCAAAAATAGGATCCAATATGTTCGCCAATAAAACAGGTATCTTAAGCATCCAGTTATTATCTACTTCTGATTAGGTTGTACCATGTATGCAATTATATACTCATGCTCCCCAGGCGCTTATAGCGATGAGTAGATAAAAGTTTATTTGAGTTAGCACTCCGGCCGGCAGCTCAATAACTCTCCGTCCTCCGCTCAATCCCAGTACCGCTCTTGGGTCCAGCAGCGGTGGTTACTACTACTACGTCACACCCGGTGACGTCACCTGCTTCCAGCGTCCAGTTGTAGCTAGGTAACCGCCGCAGTGCAGTTTGTAGAGCTGTGTATAGGTTTATTTAGCGTTGTACCAGCAATCCACTTGTCAGTACCTCTCTAGAACTTCAGTGCAGGAAGATATATCGGGGCTAACGCGTTTCAACGGGCAGTTTGATAGTATGATGTCATTTTCTGTCAGTGCATGTTTGCAAATGTTACTGTGCACATTTGTGTTACTGTGGAATTAGTGATAAAGTTTGATTTGAAGAAAATTGTGAATAGAATCAGAATAGAATCAAAATCACAATTTCTGACAGAAATCGTGCAGTTAAATCTTTTCCTAAAATCGTTCAGGCCTACTTCCGAGCATGGACAGCTCTCTTTAACTCAGTCCACAGATTATATTCAGGTCTGGGGACTGAGATGGCCATTCCAGAATGTTGTATTTGTTCCTCTGCATGAATGCCTTAAGGTTACTAAAATATGCGTTCATGCATATATCTATGCATGTCTGCTGGATCTGTGTGTAACACTAGATGTTATATGAATCAATTGTAAGCTACTTATAGTTTTATTTTTGTTCCATTGACTCAATACTGCACCGCTTTCACATGTAGCGTACACACATTGATATGCGTGTCTGCGATACTTGCGGTACAGTATCCGACTTATTTTGAGCCAATGTGAACTACCAAGCTTGGGATCGGGTTGAGTTGTTGTACTAATTGATATATGTATACTATTTGACCAGTGCCACACCATTTGCTTACAAGCTTCTTCGCATGCATATTGGTTTGCATGCCTACAAAATATATGGGCTGACACCATATTAGATTGGTCAAATAGGAGACGTGTATATTTTTTTTGTATGGCACTTACCGCCAATACCTATATATTTGGGATCATTGGAACCTGGGGGAGCAATGCCCTATTGTGGTTTTAATTGTTTTAGCCAGTGGTTGTTGGTAAAATAAAGATTTTGGTACAAATATATTCAGTGTCACGAATTTCATTATCTTTACCATAAGTTAGGGGAGGTTGCTTTGCCTCTTTGTTTGTGTGTAATAAATGAAACGGGTATAAGGACCTTTATCTCCCCATCCACTTATATTCCATTAGGAATAGGGTTTTGATCCATAATGATTATAGCCCCATTTAGCTCAATCATGTAGGTTGACTGACTGTTCTCACCATTCGTCGCTTCTGTTTATTCGAGATTTTTCTTGGTCTGCCACTTCGAGCCTTAACTTGAACTGAGCCTGTGGTCTTCCATTTCCTCAATATGTTCCTAACTGTGGAAACAGCTGAAATCCCTGAGGCCCCATTCACACTAGAGCGTTTTGCCGCAATCTCGGCAAAACGCTCAAACGCTAGCGCTTTTTAAAAGCGCTAGCGTAATGAAACCCTATGGGCCCGTTCTTACTTGGGCGATTTGCGCAAATCGCCCAAAAATGCCAAACGCGTCGCCTGCACCATTTTCACACGATTTCCCGGCAATCGCGTTTCAGTGCTATAAAAGCGCTAAACGCAAACCTGACAAAATCGCTGCACTGTTCAGTGATCTTTCCAACGTGAAATCACGGAAAAATCACTCCTGCAAAACACCGGCAAAAATTGCCGTTGTTTTGAAAACGCAGGTGTGAGTAGAGCCTGACACAGCTTTCTGTATCCTTCCCTAACCATGATGGTGAACAATCTTTGTATTCAGGTCATTTGAGAGTTGCTTCGGGACTCCCATATGCCTACTCTTCAAAGAAAATTGTGTATGTAGGTCAGGGGTCGCTTAGTTTACCAAGCCAATTTGAGTTCCAATAATTAGTTCTAAAGGTTTTGGAATCAATAAAATAACAGTGCCCAAATGTATGCACCTGCCTAATTTTATTTAATCACTTAAAGTGAATGTTTACCAACTTAAAAATAAAAAAGTCTGATACTCGCCTAAGGAGAGGAAAGGCTCGGTCCTAATGAGCCTTCCCTCTCCTCTCCCGGTAACGCGCAGGATCCCCCGTGGCAGTATTCGACCAGTTCGGTCAAATACTGCCACTTCCGCAGCCGAAGGGAGCTTTCGGAAGCCTTCGGGAGCACTCGGGCTCCTGAAGACGGGCCGCTCCATACTACGCATGCGCGAGCGCCCTCTATGACGCACTCGCAGGTACGTAGTATGGAGCGGCCCGTCTTCGGAAGCCCGACTGCTCCCGAAGACCTCCGAAGTCCCTACGGCGGCGGACGCGAACGGGGGAGCTAGCGCAGCACCGAGGGCACCGGGACAGGAGAGGGAAGGCTCATTAGGACCGAGCCTTCCCTCTCCTTAGGTGAGTATCTGACTTTATTATTTTTAAATTGGTAAACACTGGCTTTAATGAAAAGCTGACTTACAAAAACATCCTGCTAGAGCCTCTGAGGGCTCGTTTCCACTGTTGCAACGCGATTTCGCCGGCATTCCGACGCTTGTAAAAACGCATGCGGATGCGTTTCTGCATGCGTTTTTACCCGCGATTTCGCGTGCGATTTCGCATGGCAGGGTGCCATGCGAAATTAACCATTGACACTGCCAGGGCAAAATAACATTGAAAAAGGTGCGAAATCGCACGCAAAATCGCGGGTAAAAACGCATGTAACAAACGCATGCGTTTTTACTATTAAATACATTAGCGGCGATTCGCACGGATTCCCGACGCAGGCGAATTCGGTGGGTCCCGTCGTGCAGATTTGGCCCGCCGCCAAATCGCTCCCGCACGCCGCACATGTGGAAACTGCCCCGGCCACTTCAGTGTAACGAGCGAATCCGCATCTCGTCGCCGCATGCGGATTCGCTATGGTGGAAACGAGCCCTTAACCACTTAAGGACCGAGGTGATAGAGATCTACGCCCTGTTTTGATGGGCTCCTGGCTGGCAGGGCGTAGATCTCTATCACCGGCGCCGCCGCTCCCCGCCGCGATCGCGCGCACCGAACCGGCTGCACTTAGCTGTCTTATGACAGCTAAGG
This sequence comes from Hyperolius riggenbachi, assembly GCF_040937935.1. NCBI lineage: Eukaryota > Metazoa > Chordata > Amphibia > Anura > Hyperoliidae > Hyperolius > Hyperolius riggenbachi. The sequence continues at coordinate 277,444,166 of NC_090653.1, forward strand.
CTTCCGGGTATCGGCAGGAGCCGTCACTGATTGGCTCCCTGCCGTGTGATCGCTGTGAGCCAATCACAGCGATCACCCTCCGAAAGGCAACATAGTTGCCGTTCCGCCTTCCTCTCCGCCTCCCTCTCCCTGTCACTGTGGATCTTGTGTGACAGGGAGAGACGCACAGCCTGCAGCCGTGACAGGCTGTGCGATTTTAGTGTAAAAAAAATCCAGATCTCCCCCCCATGTATCCCTTGATCCCCTCCCAACCACCTATATATAGATATATATAGATCTATATATAGATCTATATATATAGATCTATATATATATATATAGATCTATATATATATATATAGATCTATATATCTATATATATATATATATCTATCTATCTATCTATCTATCTATCTATCTATCTATCTATATATATATATATCTCTATATATATATATATATATATATATATATATCTCTATATATATATATATATCTCTATATATATATATATCTCTATATATATATATATATCTCTATATATATATATATATCTATATATATATATATATATCTATATATATATATATATATCTATATATATATATATATCTATATATATATATATATATCTATATATATATATATATCTATATATATATATATATATCTATATCTATATATATATATATATCTATATATATATATATATATATATATATATATATAGATCTATATATATTTTACTGGATTGTGATTTTAACCACTTGCCGACCGCCCCTACCTAGGGGCGGCGGCAAAGTGGAGCCCGCAACGACCGCAATACGCCGATCGGCGGCGGCTCGTTGCGGACTAGCTGGCCGGGGATTGCACGCTGGATGTGCCCACCCGCGACGTCAACCCTCCAGCCAATTAGCAGCGGCGGCGGGTTGTTAACCCCCGATCTGCCGCAAGTAAAGCGGATAATACGCTTTGTAATGTATACAAAGCGTACTATACAGGCTGCCTCCTGCCCTGGTGGTCCCAGTGATTGAGGGACCACCAGGGCAGGTTGCAGCCCTCCTAGTAAGTACCCAAGCACACTGATCCTGCCCCCTGATCACCCACTGCACCCATCAGACCCCCCCTGCCCACCCCTCAGACACCTGTTTGCACCCAATCACCCCCCTAATCACCCATTAATCACTCCCTGTCACTATCTCAACACTATTTTTTAGATTAGGTCCTAAACTGCCCCCTGGGGGCTCCTGAACACCCCCCCCCCCCACACCCTCAGATCCTCCCTAGACCCTCCCCCCTGTGTACTGTATACATCTATTCTTCCCTATAATCACCCACTGATCACCTGTCAATCACCCATCAATCACCCCCTGTCACCACCTGTCACTGCCACCCATCAGATCAGACCCTAACCTGCCTTTTGTGGGCACCTGATCACCCACCCACACCCTCAGATTGCGTGCAGACCCACCCTCAAATCACCTCCGAAAGTGCATCGTTTACATCTGTTCTCCCCTCTAATCATCCACTGATCACCCATCAATCACCCCGTCACCAACTGTCTTTGCTACCCATCAGATCAGACATTAATCTGCCCCTTGCGGGCACCCAATCACCCGCCCACACCCTCAATTAGCCCCCCAGACCCTCTCTGATCAACTCGCCAGTGCATTGCTTGCATATATTCTCCTCTGTAATCACCTACTGATCACCTATCAACCACCCCGTCACCCCCTGTCACTGCTACCCATCAGATCAGGCCCTAATATGCCCCCTGCGGGCTTCTGATCACCCGGCCAAACCCTCACCCGCCCCACCGCAGTGACAGAAATTTTTTTTCTGATCACTGCTGGTACGACTTAATTGCCATGTCCAGGTCACGAGAGAATAGAAGATTTTATTTTTTGTCAAAAGTTAGCGGAAATTGATTTGTATTGTTTTTTTTCACAAAGTGTCATTTTCCACTAACTTGTGACAAAAAATAAAATCTTCTATGAACTCACCATACACCTAACGGAATACCTTGGGGTGTCTTCTTTCTAAAATGGGGTCACTTGTGGGGTTTCTATACTGCCCTGGCATTTTAGGGGCCCTAAACCGTAAGGAGTAGTCTAGAAACCAAATGCCTCAAAATGACCTGTGAATAGGACGTTGGGCCCCTTAGCGCACCTAGGCTGCAAAAAAGTGTCACACATGTGATATCGCCGTACTCAGGAGAAGTAGTATAATGTGTTTTGGGGTGTATTTTTACACATACCCATGCTGGGTGGGAGAAATATCTCTGTAAAGGGACAATTGTGTGTAAAAAAAATCAAAACATTTTAATTTACAGAGATATTTCTCCCACCCAGCATGGGTATGTGTAAAAATACACCCCAAAACACATTATACTACTTCTCCTGAGTACGGCGATACCACATGTGTGACACTTTTTTGCAACCTAGGTGCGCTAAGAGGCCCAACGTCCTATGAGTACCTTTAGAATTTCACAGGTCATTTTGAGGCATTTGGTTTCTAGACTACTCCTCACGGTTTAGGGCCCCTAAAATGCCAGGGCATTATAGGAACCCCACAAGTGACCCCATTTTAGAAAGAAGACACCCCAAGGTATTCAATTAGGTGTATGGGGAATTCATAGAAGATTTTATTTTTTGTCACAAGTTAGTGGAAAATGACACTTTGTGAAAAAAACAATAAAAATCAATTTCCGCTAACTTGTGAAAAAAAAATGAAATCTTCTATGAACTCCCCATACTACTAACGGAATACCTTGGGGTGTCTTCTTTCTAAAATGGGGTCACTTGTAGGGTTCCTATACTGTCCTGGCATTTTAGGGGCCCTAAACCGTGAGGAGTAGTCTAGAAAATAAATGCCTTAAAATGACCTGTGAAAATCCTAAAGGTACTCATAGGACTTTGGGCCCCTTAGCGCAGTTAGGGTGCAAAAAAGTGTCACACATGTGGTATCGCCGTACTCAGGAGAAGTAGTATAATGTGTTTTGGGGTGTATTTTTACACATACCCATGCTGGGTGGGAGAAATATCTCTGTAAATGGACAATTGTGTGTAAAAAAAATCAAAAGAAATCTCATTTACAAAGATATTTCTCCCACCCATCATGGGTATGTGTAAAAATACACCCCAAAACACATTATACTATTTCTCCTGAGTAAGGCGATACCACATGTGTGACATTTCTTTTGCAGCCTAGGTGCGCTAAGGGGCCCAAAGTCCTATGAGCACCTTTAGGCTTTACAGGGGTGCTTACAATTTAGCACCCCCCAAAATGCCAGGACAGTAAACACACCCCACAAATGACCCCATTTTGGAAACTAGACACTTCAAGGTATTCAGAGAGGGGCATGGTGAGTCCGTGGCAGATTTCATTTTTTTTGTCACCAGTTAGCAGAAATGGAAACTTTTTTTAATTTATTTTTTTTGTCACAAAGTGTCATTTTCCGCTAACTTGTGACAAAAGATAAAATCTTCTATGAACTCACCATGCCTCTTAGTGAATACTTTGGGGTGTCTTCTTTCCAAAATGGGGTCATTTGGGGGGTGTTTATACTATCCTGGAATTCTAGCACCTCATGAAACCTGACAGGTGCTCAGAAATGAGAGAGATGCTTCAAAATGGGAAAATTCAATTTTTGCACCATAGTTTGTAAACGCTATAACTTTTACCCAAACCAATAAATATACACTGAATGGGTTTTTTTTTATCAAAAACATGTTTGTCCACATTTTTCGCGCTGCATGTATACAGAAATTTTACTTTATTTGAAAAATGTCAGCACAGAAAGTTAAAAAAATCATTTTTTTGCCAAAATTCATGTCTTTTTTGATGAATATAATAAAAAGTAAAAATCGCTGCAGCAATCAAATAGCACCAAAAGAAAGCTGTATTAGTGACAAGAAAAGGAGGTAAAATTCATTTAGATGGTAGCTTGTATGACTGAGCAATAAACCATTAAAGCTGCAGTGGTCTGAATGGAAAAAAGGCTCTGGTCCTTAAGGGGTGAAAAGACTGCGGTCCTTAAGTGGTTAATGGCTACTGGACGTTTTTATAAGTAAGACAGTGCTGCTGCCACTGTGCACGTGAAAATAGTGAAAAAGAAACCCCACCATAGAAAAAATACACCTTTATTTCCAAATACTATATTGTCACCATACTTTGTACTAGTGACATAATTAAAATCTTGTGATAACCAGGACAAATAGGCAGATAAAATGTGTGGGTTTTATGCACAGTAGCAGTGTTTATATTAAAACTACAGGGGATGAAATTGGAGAAAGTGTATTTTTTTCATTTTTTTCCCTTGTTTTTTCCTTTAAAATGCATAGAAAATAAAGTAATTACTGAAAATAAATATTAACCCCAAAAAGCCCAATTGGTGGTGAAACAACAAGATATAGATCATTTCATTGTGATTAAGCTATTGGCAAATGAAAGGGATGAGCACTGAAAAGTGAAAATTACTGGCTTTACAGAAAGTGTGCAATAATTGTTTAAAGAGAACCAGAGAGGATAACATAAAGGCTTTTATACATACCTGGGGCTTCCTCCAGCCCCATACGCACGGATCGCCCCCACGCCGCCGTCCTAAGGTGCCTGGATCCCCGGGTACCGGGTCCCGTCATTACCGCCAGTCGGCCGGCGGACCCGGCCAATTCTCCGCATCACAGGGGCTCCCTCTATATACCTACGCGTGCTGCTGCCTACTGCGCAGCCGCATGCGTAAGGGTATGGAGGGAGCCCCTGTGATGCGGCCAATTGGCCGCATCCGCCGGAAGTGACGGGACCCGGTAGTGGTGATAGAGGAAGCGGAGGATGGCGGCGTGGGAGCGATCCAGGCTTATGGGTCTGGAAGAAGCCCCAGGTATGTATAAGAGCTTTTTCTATTTTCAGGCTCCATTCCTCTCTGGTTCCCTTTAACCACTGCACCCCAAAGGGGTTTTTACCTTTCAGTGCTCATCCCTTTTTTATTTGCCAATAGCTTAATCACTACTAATCACAATTACAATATCTATATCTTGTTTTTTTTTCACCACCAATTAGGCTTTTTGGGGTTGATATTTGTTTTCAGTAATTGCTTTATTTTCTATGCATTTTAAAGGGAAAAACAAGGAAAAAATTAAAGTACACTTTTTCTCCAATTTCATCCCCTATAGTTTTAATATAAACACTGCTACTGTACATAAAACCCACACATTTTATCTGCCTCTTTGTCCTGGATATCACAACATTTTAATTACGTCCCTAGTACAAAGTATGGTGACAATATAGTATTTGGAAATAAAGTTGTATTTTTTTTTCCACGTGTGGGAGCGCGCACAGCGGCAGCAGCACTGTGACTTATAAAAACGTCCTGGAGCCATTAAGAGGCTCTAGCAGGATGTTTTTTAGCTTGGAATAAAGTGGTTAAATACCACCATGAGCTGAAAGGACCCCAACAATTTTTGTAGGAAAGTATTCCTGAATTTGGTGAAATACTATTGAATTAAGCCCATGGTGGGCTAGATCAGTGTTTCTCAACATTGTATTGGTATGTACCCCTTTTAAAACCCTCTACTCACCAAGTATCTCCTAGCATAGTAAACATTATCACAAGTACCCCTTGACAAATATATATTTAACCACTTCACCACTGAGGGGTTTTACCCCCTGAGCACCAGAGCAATTTTCACCTTTCAGCGCTCCTTCCATTTATTCGTCTATAACTTTATTATTACTTATCACAATGAAATGAACTAGATCTTGTTTTTTCCGCCACCAATTAGGCTTTCTTTAGGTGGGACATTATGCCAAGAATTATTTTATTCTAAATGTGTTTTAATGGGAAAATAGGAAAAATGTGAGAAAAAAAATTATTTTTCAGTTTTCGGCCATTATAGTTTTTAAATAATGCATGCTACTGTAATTAAAACCCATGAAATTTATTTGCTCTTTTGTCCCGGTTATAAAACCGTTTAAATTATGTCCCTATCACAATGTTTGGCGCCAATATTTTAATTGGAAATAAAGGTGCATTTTTTTTCAGTTTTGCGTCCAACCCTAATTACAAGCCCATAGTTTATAAAGTAACAGTGTTATACCCTCTTGACATAAATATTTTAAAAATTCAGTCCCTAAGGTAACTATTTATGTATTTTTTTTAATTGTGAATTTTTTAATTTTTTTTTTTAATTACAAAAAAAAAAAAATGGAGTGTGGGAGGTAATGAGTTAATTTTTTGTGCAACACTAATTTATTTCTATGTAAAAAATGCTTAGGGTGTAGTTTTACTATTTGGCCACAAGATGGCAACAGTAACTTTTTGTTTATTGCGACCTGCGAGCGTCCTTCCGGACGCTCGCAGGAAGTACTAGGAGGCTGTGAGTGTTTTTTTTTTTTTTTTCACAATGATCGCGCTGCCCATCGGAGAGCAGCGGATCATTGCGGGGCTTAGATCAACGAACGGGAATGGATTTTCCCGTTCATTGATCTCCGGGTGGCGGCGGCATGTTTACTAGCGGGAGCGCGGAAAGTACGGATTTCTCCGTCCCTGGGGGGTTAAAGGATGGAAAAACGGACGGAGAAATTCGTACGGGCGGGGGTAAAGTGGTAAATCATAGTACATAATTGGTTCTAAACAATTTCCTAGGATTTACTATTGCTTTTAATTACGATAGCTAAAATACTATTTTGGTGTTGCTTAAATAAGATTTATAATTTTCTAAAACTCTAAATTTGTTATTCTTGGTTAAGTATATCAAGCCCGAGTACCCCTTAGAACCATCAGAAGTACCCCCCTGAGGTTACGCGTACCACATGTTGAGAGCCTAGGGGCTAGATGACTTCCCCCTGAGCGTCCAGACACTCTGGGTCTTTCCCGTTCTCTGTCCTCTTACTTCCCAAGCTTTCCGGAACTGTGCAGGCCTGAGTTGTAAACTGTGCATGCCCAGTGGAAGCAATCGTGAACGAGTACTTGCTTTCTCTGTGCACATGCGGTACAGATCTGCACCTTCTTCTCATTGCTTGGGGGAACCTCCTGGTAAAGCGATTGACTGGAGGATGTCATTTAATACTTAACCACTTCACATCCAAGGGTTTTTCTACCTTAAAAACCAGAGCAGTTTTCACCTGTCAGTGCAACTACCATTCATTCTCCTATAACTTTATTACTACTTATCACAACAAAACTATATCTTGTTTTTTTTCCACCACTAATTAGGCTGTCTTGGGGGGGGGGGGGGGGGGCAATTTTTACTAAGAATTTATTCTAACTGTATTTTAAGAAAAATAAACGATATGATAAATGAAAAAATTCATATTTCTCAAATTTTGGCCATTATAGTTTCAAAATAACACATGCTACCGTGATTAAAACCCACACATTTGATTTGCTCATTTATCCCGGTTATTGCAACATTTAAAGAGAACCCGAGGTGGGTTTGAAGAATGTGATCTGCATAGTGAGGCTGGATCTGCCTATACAGCCCAGCCTGTGTTGGTATTCCAAACCCCCCTAAGGTCCCCCTGCACTCTGCAATCCCTCATAAATCACAGCCATGCTGCTGACAAACAGCTTGTCAGAGCTGGCTGTGTTTATCTCTATAGTGTCAGTCTGCTGCTCTCCCCGCCTCCTGCAGAACTCTGGTCCCCGCCTGCCTCCCTTCCCTCCCTGCTGATTGGAGAGAAGGGACAGGGGCAGGGACCGGAGCTATGCAGGAGGCTGGGGGAGCAGCCGAGACTGACACTACAGATGTAAATACAGCTGCACAGGCGGCTGTGATCTATGTCTGATTGCAGAGTGCAGGGGGACATTAGGGGGGTTTGGAATACCAACAGAGGCTGGGCTGTATAGGCAGATCCAGCCTCTGTATGCAGATAACATTCTTCAAACCCAGCTCGGGTTCTCTTTAAAATATTTAATTTTCCTAGTACAATGTATGGCGTCAATATTTTATTTGGAAATAAAGATGTATTTTTTCAGTTTTGTGTCCATCACAATTTACAAGCCCATAGTTTAAAAGTTAACAGTAATTTAATCTCTTAACATACATATTAAAAAAAGTTCAGTCCCTAAGGTAACTATTTTATGTATTTGTTCATTTTAAATGTATTTTGTGGGTCTTTAAAAACAAAAACAAAAAGTGTGTAGGTGTAATTTTACTATTTGGCCACAAGATGTCCTTGTGCATTACTTCCTTTTTCGTACCTATAGAATGCTAAATGGGAAGTAATGCGTGGATGTGTTCTGTGGGAAGTAAACAAATGATTGAAGCACCTCATTGATGCCTGTGATCATTCCTATGGGGACAGAGGTTAATAAATGGGAACTGCGGTCCCATTAATTCATCTCCCGTCTAACGATCGGCGGCGATACCGAGCGTGCGGGAGTGTGGCGGCAAGGGGCGTAGTTACTCGTCCCGTGGGAGGGGAAGTGGGGAAATGCAGGGACCTGGGAGAGGGGAAGTGGTTAAAGGACTGGGCATGGGGAATGTATTCAAAATGTATGTGCAGTGTGTGATAAGAATCACTTGCACTTGGAATCTCTTCTGACAGAAAATAATTGATTATCATGCCACATTGGGTGGCAAGCTATAAGTGTATGGATACCTTTAATGCGGACCAGAACGCAGAACTTCCTTTTTTGCTCTAAAAGCAACAGCAATAACCCTCCAAGAGTTACATTTGTTACAGATGATACAGATACTGCAATACATCTGCACTGTCTACTTCCTGCTTTCATGGAAGTAGATATATTAACATCCTGTGTTTTCAGATTAGCTGCTCTGCGGTGGCAGATGAGATTCCTGAGCTGACACAGCTGATAGTTTAAATTACAGTGGTGATTAGCCACAGATGAGGGGGAAATAGACAGGCTAAACTCCATACAAAGCACATTTCTCTCGGTTTTCCTTCTGTCCTTTGCAAGGGTACAGGTCCATTTGAGCTGAAACTTGGGGGAATGAGCACTGTACAGACACATGGCTCAGTTGTAATCAGGCAGCATGCACTGTTTAAAGAGGAACTTTAGCCAAGGATTGAACTTCATCCCAATCAGTAGCGGATACCCTTTTTCCACAAGAAATATTGTGTACCTGATATTGTGGTGAAACCACTCCCACAGTGTGATGTCATAAACATGGTCCCCACAGGTTTCTGAAATATTGTGTGCCTGATATTGTGGTGAAACCACTCCCACAATGTGATGTCATGACCATGGTCCCCACAGGTTTGTCTGTGAACCTCATTGCATTGTGGGAAAACAGTGGTTTCCCACTGTCAAGCAAGCAGCATCTCCCTCTGTGCATAGAGTTCTCAGTAACAAACATTCCATACAGATCACCTGGCAGAACTAAAGATGTCAGCACCAGTGGTGCATTTAAAGCGGAACTGTAAAGTGTTTTTACACACAGTTTCACTTACCTGGGGCTTCCCCAAGCCCCCAGCAGCCGTCCTGTCCTGCCCGAGCCGCCGTTCTCCCGCCGCCGCTCTGTGCCGAAGACTTCTAAGTCGACGCCAGCGCAGCCCTGCCAAGCGCATCTTTTCTTCGCGTTCCCCTCTGCAATAGCAAAACCGAAAGCTGCTGGCGGTGGGAGAACGGCGGCTCGGGCATGTCTGGCACGGGACAGGATGGCTGCTGGGGGCTTGGGGAAGCTCCAGGTAAGTGAAACTATGTGTGTAAAAACACTTTACAGTTCCGCTTCAAAGAGAAACTCCAACCTAGAATTGAACTTTATCCCAATCAGTAGCTGATACCCCCTTTTACATGAGAAATATATTGCTTTTCACAAACAGACCATCAGGGGGCGCTGTATGACTGATTTTGTGCTGAAACCCCTCCCACAAGAAGCTCTGAGTACCGCGGTACTCTGGGCAAACTGCCACAATGTAACAATGTTCACAGTCAGGAAATAGCTGTTTACAGCTGTCTCTAACAGCCAAAACAGCTAGGAGCAGCTACATAACCTGCCCACAGTAAAAATGTCACCATGTAATACATGTCAGAATATAAATCGGGGAGAGGAAAGATTTTACAATGAGCAAACACTGACTAAATAATTTATACATAATTATGGTAAAAATGAAGCACTTTTTTTACTACATTATTTTCACTGGAGTTCCTCTTTAAGCATGTAAATCTGGGAGAGGAAAGATTTTACAATGGGCAATCACTGACTAAATCTATAAATGAAAATTTCTAAACAATAAGCAATTTTATTAATTGTTTTCACTACAGTCCCTTTTTAATGGAGAGGAGAGTGAGGATGAAGTGGCGGTGCATGAGTGAGGGGTGTTTGGAGGGAGGGGTAAGTGCAAGTACAATGCGCTTACAGCGGATGTCTGGCGATGTCAAACCACGAGTGCTTGGATATTGTATTCCTTGGTGGGTATTCCACGCTGGAGTGAAACAGTTTTGTAAAAAGAAATTGTAAAAGCGCTGCATGTAGCATTTTTGTATCGATTCTGTAGAAAGTATAAAAAAGCAAAAGCACTGTGAAAATCGCTTATCACAGGCACATTTGCTGGCGTGTTTTGGCGTGAAACTGCTTTAAATTATGGTGTGGGATTACCTGTTTGTATTCTTGAGGCTACGTTTTCAATAGCCTACAAGACGTGCGGCGGCACTTCCTGTTGTGCGAGTGTGCAGCCGAATCCCATGGCAAATCCCATCCCACAAAGCAATATTACATTTGACAGGACCCGTGTAAGGAGCTGACAAACGCCCCCTACCCTATGAACTTTCCCCCAGTATTGGTAACCAGGTGTGCCCCCAGTATTAGGTAGCCCCCTACAGCTAAGTAGCAAGGTTTGCACCCAGTATCGCCTGCTCCCTCCTCAGTACCCTAATACTGAACCACTGTTTCAGCAGCCCCCCTACCCAGTTTAACAAGACAGGTGTGCCCCAGTATTAGCAGCCCCCCTCACACAGGAGAAAGGGCAGGCAGTACACCTACACACAGGCAGTACGAAACATGCACCCACAGAAGAGAGGTCAGGTAGCACACACACGCGGGCAGGCAGTGTACACACGCAGTATGAAACACGCACAAACAGAAGACAGGTAGCACACACACTTCACCCTGAGTTTCCTCTGGCATCCCGCAGAGGATCCAGTTGGGGACTAAGGAGGGGCAGCTGTGCAGGCCAGGGATTCTGCAGGTGGCAGAGGTGGGCTGATGGTGTGCTGGGTGCAGGATGGGTTCTTCCAGGCCCAGGGAGGACACGCATGCTAAGGTATAGGCTCACGAGTAGTCCCGAGTCCCTAAGGACTCCAATTTGTTGATTTAAATGAGGCTTAATTGCCTCGCGTGTGGATGGATGAGAAGGGGTTTGTTGCGTTCACTTTGCGTTACGATCGCACAGCCATCTGCACATCATGGTGTGGACTGTGTGCTTCCTCCACCGCACGGCCATCTGCATGTCATGGTGTGGACTGTGCGTTTCCTCACCCGCACGCCCATCTGCACGTCATGGTGTGGGCAGTCCACACCATGATGTGCAGATGGCTGTGCGGTGGAGGAAGCGCACAGTCCACACCATGACGTGCAGATGCACCATGACGCACTTCCTCCACTGCATGACCATCTGCACGTCATGGTGTGGACCGTGCGCTTCCTCCACTGCATGGCCATCTACACGTCATGGTGTGGACCGTGCGCTTCCTCCACTGCATGGCCATCTGCACGTCATGGTGTGGACTGCGCGCTTCCTCCACCGCACGGCCATCTGCATGTCAGTGTGGACTGTGCGCTTCCTCCACCGCATGTCCATCTGCACGTCATGGTGTGGGCAGTCCACACCATGATGTGCAGATGGCTGTGCGGTGGAGGAAGCGCACAGTCCACACCATGACGTGCAGATGCACCATGACGCACCTCCTCCACTGCATGGCCATCTGCATGTCATGGTGTGGACCGTGCGCTTCCTCCACTGCATGGCCATCTGCACGTCATGGTGTGGACCGTGCGCTTCCTCCACTGCATGGCCATCTACACGTCATGGTGTGGACCGTGCGCTTCCTCCACTGCATGGCCATCTGCACGTCATGGTGTGGACTGTGCGCTTCCTCATTCCGGCTTGAAGGAGGAAGTGCGCGTAGTGAGGCTTGCAACGCGTCCAATAGGACATGTGCAAGCTGTTTGGCGTGCAGGGAGGACGACGGACTTAAGGGTAATTAACAGCTGACTCGTACTGCTGTGGCAGTGGAGAATAGCGGCTGAATTTCCCACCGCCTGTTATTTACTCTGCAGGGAGGGAGAGAGGGGGAGATTGAATTTGAATCCGGCCCTGCATCGGCGAGCCGCATGAAATAGAGAAACGGACTGGACATGGCCTGCAGGCCGTAGTTTGCCAACCCTTGTACTAGATTGTGGTGATTGCTGTCATGAAAGTATTTATGTGTGCACAGTGGTTATGAGGTTAGCACATGTCAAACTTTTTTTAGTCAGAAAAACACTGTTGAGCAATTTTAAAGGTGGCCACACACCATACAATTTTTTTTAAATATCTGTTCAATTTAAGAATTTCGATAAATGTTTCTGACTAATTGCAACATTTCAAAAATATGACCAATGTACCACACACCTATGTTCAATTTTTCCCCCAATTATCATAAAAATGATTGGAAACTCTGAAAAAAATTGCTAGGGTGTGTATATTAATACATTGACAATCCAACACACGCTATACAATCTTTAGAAAGATTGAAGAAAAAATATCTGGCAGTCTGGATCGATTAAAATCGAAGAAAATGGGAAATACGATCGGATTTTTCAGTCGAATGAAAAAAAAAGCTTTCAATTTGCAATTACCAACGACTGAATCATTGACTGTTGCTTTGTTTATTCTCAATGTTAATTAAAATAAAGTTGTTACTTAATCCAAAAAAAAAAAAACTGTGTCAATAAGGACCTTTTACTCCCCGAATGTGTCACGGTAAACGCTTTCGGGCCACGGTAATCAATCTACGCTTTGTTTGTGGCCGAATTCATTAGCTCATGATCCCGTGATCACTGTAAACCAATCCCATTGGCTCATATTGATGATAGAGTTAGAAGACAATATAATTAGCTCCTGAATGACTCACAGAGCTGTCGTCATAGCGAGGGGTGAGCAGTGGGTCTATGCGGTGAATCGGAAGTGAGCACTGTCTTTTGGTACCAACAGTCTCTGGCCCCTTAAAGGAGCACTATGGTGAAAAATTGTAAAATTTAAAATATATGCAAACACTTACAAATAAGAAGTATATTTTTTCCATAGTGAAATGAGCCATAAATTACTTTTCTCCTATGTTGCTTTCACTTACAGTAGGCAGTAGAAATCTGACAGAAGTGACAGGAAAGTTGACCGCAAAGGAAGTAGTTACAGCTGGGCCAGCCAGAGCACTCATGGTGTGGTTTGGGGGGGGGGGGGGGGCGGCGGCGGCGTTGTTATGGTACATGGAGGGCTAAGTCTAAAGTGCCAGGACATCTATGCCTATAGGCTCCTGTGATGTAAATCTAGGCTTGTTCAAAGGCTACGTTAAATGGAAAGGAAGGCCAATGATTACCTGTGCACTGAATGGTCGTTCTGATCATTCACTGCATCAGTGGCATCTCTCTGAGATGGTAAACGCATGAGTCACAACTCCGCCCACAGTCACTTCTGTACCGGTGTTCCAACATTTTAGCATACCTAATAGCATATAAATACTACTGAGCATGTGCAAAGTCATGCAGCTCATACATTAACCCCATAATGCCCATCAGCAGCATTAACTTTTGCAACCCCAGCTAGCTGCCTGGGTGCTGATGTGTAATCTCCACTGAACACCGGTGTTGTGTCTGATTACGCTGCCTGTGGATTTGCTCTGCCCCGAATGCGCAGTAGTAGACTGTGCGGCCACATTTCCTATAGAATGATGCTGCTGGAGGTAAAATACTAAATATCTCCGCTCCCACACCTCTTATACTCCCTAAATTTTCAGGGTAGGGAGGGAACCCCCAGAACGACCTCTATACCAAATTGCATCCCCCGAGACCCGCTGGTTCCCGAGATAGATTTCTCTAATCTATCTCCTGAACCAGCGGGTTCCGGGGGCTGCAATTTGGCATAAAGGTCGTTCGGGGGGGCCCCTCCCTGGAGCTAGTCTATTTTAGGGGACCCACCGCACATGTGGGGGTAGTGGCTGCGGGAAGGTGGACATTCGTTGCAGTATACACGGAGGTTAATTTGTCTATGGGGATTTGCGGTGAGTCCCCTAAAGTAGACTAGCTCCGCCCGCTGCTCATTGTGGCTCTCACTATTCGTGTCAGCTCCCTGGAGCTAGTCTATTTTAGGGGACCCACCGCACATGTGGGGGTAGTGGCTGCGGGAAGGTGGACATTCGTTGCAGTATACACGGAGGTCAATTTGTCTATGGGGATTTGCGGTGAGTCCCCTAAAGTAGACTAGCTCCGCCCGCTGCTCATTGTGGCTCTCACTATTCGTGTCAGTTCTCATATAACTATGCTGCTGACAGTGTAGTATTGTTATACTGCTTTATGTAAACAAGTATATCCAGCTCGGGGAATAGTCAACTTTAGGGGACCCACCTTAGACAAATTTACCTCAGTGATATACCATTACAAAGCTCAGAAACAGTTTGTGGACCAATGGGAGCTAGTCTACATGTAGTCACGCCCCCCCAGCACCAGCATTTCTCCAATCAGGATGAAGCACACATCAAAGCAAATGGCTGCTACAAACGGAAGCGCGGCGTTTCGGGGCTATTTATTTCTCCACTATTGCTGCATACACACTTGAGATAAAAGTCTCTGGAAAAGGCAAGATCACAGACCAATTATACCCCATTCCATGTAGTATGAGAGCCATACTCTACACAGTCTATTCTATGGAGCTGCACTCCCCATCAGATAAAATCTTTGCAAGATGCTGCACACAAAGATGCCCGTACACACTCAAAAGATCAGTATCTGCAAAAGGTCTCTTCCTGCAATAGATCCATTCCTTCAAAATGCATTCATAGTCTATGAGATCTGCAGATCATCATACACACCTTGTTTAGCAGGCAATCATCTGCAGATCAGATCCACCAGGATGGATTTTCAGATCTGCAGATGATTGCCAGATATGCAGATAAAGTCTGTTAAACAAGGTGTGTATGAGGATCTGCAGATCTCATAGACTATGAATGCATTTTGAAGGAATGGATCTATTGCAGGAAGAGATCTTTTGCAGATAATGATCTTTTGAATGTGTACGGGCATCTTTCTGTGCAGCATCTTGCAAAGATTTTATCTGATGTGGAGTTCAGCTCCATAGAATAGACTGTGTAGAGTATGGCTCTCATACTACACGGAAGGGGGTAAAATTGGTCTGTGATTTTGCCTTTTCCAAAGACTTTTATCTCAAGTGTGTATGCAGCATATGTATCACAGCCTGAAAAGGTTAAGATATTTCGATAGAGGAGATCCCGAGCTTTCTAACGATATAGTACATGTGGGGGTAGTGGCTGCGGGAAGGCGGACATTTGTTGCAGTATACACGGAGGTCAATTTGTCTATGGGGATTTGCGGTGGGTCCCCTAAAGTAGACTAGCTCCCCCTCCCTACCCTGAAAATTAGGGGAGTGTAAGAGGTATGGGAGTGGAGATATTTCGTATTTTAGCTCCTGCACCATCATTAACTTCACACTGAGCATGCGTGCTACTCAGTGTGGAAAGGAGCTTCCAGGCAGCACAATCAGACATTACACCGGCACAACTAACATATGCCTGCAAGCTTTGATCTCTGCCCACAGATGACACCTGTAAACTCCGCCCACAGCCGTACCAAACCCACCCCGCCCGCATCCCCTCCGCTCATAGCCACCCGTATATTCCCGGGCTCGCCTGTAGTTTTCCACAAGTTTACGGTTTGCCCGTCTGCCCGCGCGCACACACGCCAGTAACTTATCAGCTTATGCTGCCGCGGTAGTGCCGCCCCGCACGTTGTGCACGTGCAGCTCTCCTTCCTCGCAGCAGCGCGAATCGCGGAAGTGCTCCCTCTAGCGGCCGAACCGCCTGTTACTTTTTTCATTGAATCAGCTCCGAAGGCGCCGAAAACGAGTCCGCTAGACTCCCTCTTGCGGGGGAGGCGTGGCGGACAGGTGTATCGGCGCGAGGTGCCGGTGTGTGTGACGAGGGAATCCAGCACCGCGTCCGTCACTCTGAGCCCAGCGCTCTCTATGGATAGTCGCGGCTGTCAGTGCCCGCGGAGCTGCACGATGTCTCCGGTGACTAGATGGATCGTGGCTGTCGGTGTTCTCGGGCTCCTGATGATTGCCGGTGTCCTGTCTATAACAGCTACCCATCCTAAATAGCTCCCTTCAGCACTGCGCATGCGTGCGCATGCGCACATCCATTAACGCGTCATAGGAGGGGGGGGGTCGTACGAAATAGCTACTACATCTTTCCCCGAGGACACCGGGGCACGACAGTTTGAAGTGGATTTCGGAGAGTTTGGACGTCTGCTAGGGGAGCCCTCAGAGTTAGAACTTTAGCAGGGTAAGGAAGGATTCTATTTTTGTAAGGACGTTGTGTTGGTGATCCGATATCCCTCCTCTTCTCCTCCCGTTCGTCCCCATGCAGCGCTCTGCCCAACATACTTTAATGTATTGTGTATAGCTGTGTAAAGTGTATTTATGGCTGGTGTATATATGTGTCTAATGTATGTACTGCTGTGTGGATGTCTGTCACTCACTGCTGCTATCCTGGCTGTGTCTGTATGGTGTATGGATAGTGTATATAGCAGTGTATAGTGTATGGCTGAGAGCTCTTGGTAGTCCGATCTCCCTCCTCTTCTCCTCCCTCCTCTTCTCCTCCCTCCCGTTCATCCCCGTGCAGCGCTCTGCCCAAGATACTTGTATGTGTTAATGTATTGTGTGTGTGTGTGTGATCCGATATCCCTCCTCTTCTCCTCCCGTTCGTCCCCATGCACGCTCTGCCCAACATACTTTAATGTATTGTGTATAGCTGTGTAAAGTGTATTTATGGCTGGTGTATATATGTGTCTAATGTATGTACTGCTGTGTGGATGTCTGTCACTCACTGCTGCTATTCTGGCTGTGTCTGTATGGTGTATGGATCGTCCCCATGCAGCGCTCTGCCCAACATACTTTAATGTATTGTGTATAGCTGTGTAAAGTGTATTTATGGCTGGTGTATATATGTGTCTAATGTATGTACTGCTGTGTGGATGTCTGTCACTCACTGCTGCTATCCTGGCTGTGTCTGTATGGTGTATGGATAGTGTATATAGCAGTGTATGGCTGAGAGCTCTTGGTAGTCCGATCTCCCTCCTCTTCTCCTCCCTCCTCTTCTCCTCCCTCCCGTTCATCCCCGTGCAGCGCTCTGCCCAAGATACTTGTATGTGTTAATGTATTGTGTATACATGTTTAGTGAATGTATAGCTGTGTAAAGTGTATGTATGGCTGGGGTATATGGTGTATGTATGATGTATATAGCTGTGTATGTATGGCTGGGGTATATGGTGTATGTACGGTGTATATATAATGTATATAGCTGTGTATGTATGGCTGGAGTATATGGTGTATGTATGATGTATATAGCCGTGTATGTATGGCTGGGGTATATGGTGTATGTACGGTGTATATATAATGTATATAGCTGTGGATGTATGGCTGGGGTATATGGTGTATATATATTGTATATAGCTGTGGATGTATGGCTGGGGTATATAGTGTATATATAATGTATATAGCTGTGGATGTATGGCTGGGGTATATAGTGTATATATAATGTATATAGCTGTGCATGTATGGCTGGGGTATATAGTGTATATATAATGTATATAGCTGTGGATGTATGGCTGGGGTATATAGTGTGTATATATAATGTATATAGCTGTGTATGTATGGCTGGGGTATATGGTGTATGTATGGTTTATATAGCAGTATATATGGTGTGTATATAGCACACTGGGGGGGGGGGGCACCTACCTAATCAACCTATACTGGGGGGCACCTACCTAATCTAACCACACTGGGGGGCACCTACCTAATCTAACCTATACTGGAAGGCCCCTACCTATCTAACCTGTATTGGGGGCACCTACCTAGCCTATACTGGCTACCTATACTGGCTACCTATACTGGAGGCACCTACCTGGCTAACCTATACTGGGGCACCTATGCCTGGCTACCTATACTATGCCTGGCTACCTATACTGAGGGGACCTATAGCTGGATACCTATATTGAGTGCAACTAGACCTGGATAACCTATACTGTGGGCATGTATACCTGGCTCCGCGGTGGGGGCCCAATTTTAACACCCTCGCCCTGGGTGCATTTTAGCCTAGAAACTGCACCTACTCTGACCATCTTCAAGCTGTTGCCCATCTCTTCCAAACCTATATTTTTTTGATCTTCATCCTCAGAAGTGCTCTGGGCCATCCATGCCCATCTTTAGGCTGCCCCAGGAGGTGGTGGGGGTTGATGACTCACTGCCGGGTTTTATGGTGGCATCTGGGAGTTCCAATTTAAGAAGGTTGCCAGTGGGGGTGATAGGTGCAGGGAGGAGAGGGCAAAGCTATGGAGAAAGATGCAGCTGTGCTATAATTAGTATAGCTGATGGCAGTGTGTGGCGTAGGGTCTGTGGATATCTTCAATCAATGTATCAAGAAAGTCGCAAGATAGAGGATATTGGCATCAGAATTTTTTTAAAGGTACAACTAAGTATTTTTGGTTAATTAAGAATAATAAAGGACTTTATTCGTGTGTGTTTTATGTCATTTAACCCTTTTGGATATGGTACTTTGCACCCCTTTACTCAATTCTCCTGGGGAGGGGGGGGGGGCAAGCATCTGGGAATCCCCTTGGTAAATGGGACTCCCAGATGCAACCATGAACCCCCTCTCCCAGGGAGTTGTCACCCCCCACCTCCTCCATTGCACCAGTCATAAGATGCTTTTTATGGTCACGTAATGCTGTGCCCCATGGCAAACCTCGCTAGCATAGCCTCAAAGGGGGCATCAAGACACACCCCTGCCACATGTTAAGCAAGGTCACAATTTTATTTGCAGAACTCAACATGTTTAATTCACTAAATTGTCTCGTGGCACCCTCACTCACCTATAGTGTTCTGTGGTGCCTACTGGTCATTATTGCTCCACTGTAGTTCCCTGGTTTGTAGTGGGCAACATGCACCCCACCCTTAGTTGAGCAAAATGAGACACTGCACTGATAATGAGGAGTAATTCCATGCCAGAAGTACAGCACACCAAGCTACATATTGACACATGTAACGTGTCATGGGTTGATGGCATCATCAAGGCAGGACCCAATACTTGCGGCTGCATGAGGTTGAATGCACCTTGTTGCATAGTGGGAAATAATGGCTTTTTCCAACTGCCAAGCCAGCAATATCTCCCCCTGTGCATACAACTCTCAGAAAGAAACATCCGGCACTGATCTGCTGCCAGAACTAAAACATGTAGCTACGATAAATGTAAGAATGTACATCGGGCTGTGAATGTTTTACAAATGACAAACACTGACGAAATAATTTTAAAATGAATATTATATGTACTTTTCACTACCGTTCCTATTAAAAGAGAATCTAATCTGGATTGGGACAAAAAAGTAGCTTCACTTCTAACAACCCCCACCCTCCCTCCCCCCATAGTCATCCTGCGCCATGGTTCAAAATTGGCTTGAAAACAGGAAGCACAATCCACGGAGGGTTAGGATGCCAAATAGCACTGTCGGATTTTGCTCCTTTGGCCACAATGCGCCTTAACCTCTTGAGGTCCAGGGTGTTAAAACCCCTAAAGACCAGGCCATGTTTTGATAAATTGGCCGCTACAGCTTTAAGGACAAGCTGCAGGGCCGCACAACCAAGCACACAATCGATCCCACCTCCCCTTGGCGTTCGGCAGTCCTGGGGCTGCCTCTGTGGCCACGCCCATTGGCATGGGCCGGTCTTAAAGTAGTAAAAAAAAAAAACCCAGGTACCACAATCCACCGAGGGTTAACATGCCAAATATGAATGTCGGATTTTGCTATTATGCCTGGTAAATGCCTAAAGACCCCGTTCACATCTGAGCATTTTGCCGTCGATTTCGGCAAACCGCTGAAGCACTATTGCTTTTTAAAGCGCTAGTGCAATAATAACCTATGGGCCCATTCTCACCCCCCAGTTTAGGTAGTGACAGGAGCTCCCAGTTCAGTTACTGACTGGTGACCCCCAGTGTGTGTAGTGACAAGCCCCCCAGTTCAGGTAGTGACAGGGACCCCCCAGGTTAGATAGTGACAGGGACAGCCTAGCTTCAGACCTCAGTATCAGCTGTCGACCAGTTAGAGTGGATGCACCGATCTCAGTGAACACCACGCTGTATATGCGGAAGTGATGTCACTTCTGCATACCAGTGCGGTGTCCGCTACGTCCTAGCGCCCGCATAGTGGTTGCAGGCTGGTCGGAGGTCTGAAGCTGGGCTGCTCCTGCCTGGCAGCGAGCGGCCAGGGGGGGGTGTAAAATCCCCAATGGGCGCCCTTGGGATCCTACCCCGACCCCCCCCCCCCCCCCAAGCTACGCGTCTGGTTTCGGGGCCTGGTGGATACTACCCCCACCAAATCTAACCAAAAAAGTCAGGTGACCATCAGCTGTGCACAACAAGGGGCGCTAGTCTACTTTAGGGGACCCAGCAGGAAACCTCATAGGGAAATCTAGCTAATGTGATTTGGTGGACGGCATGCTCTTGAACTTCTAGGTTGTAATAAACTACACCCACCCTGTTCAGCCATTCACAATGCTTTGTGCGGTAAAGGATGCTGTGATTGGAGAATTGTTCCCTATGAGGTTTCCTGCTGGGTCCCCTAAAGTAGAGTAGCGCCCAAAAAAGTGCTATCTTGTCTAGGGCCCTATTTCATCTTAATCCTTTTCTGTGCTACTCTGCATGTGGGTGGGGCTTAAAGGGAACCAGAGAGGATGAAGTATACATACCTGGGGCTTCCTCCAGCCCCATACGCACGGATCGCTCCCACGCCGCCGTCCTCCGCTTCCTGGAACCGCCGATACCGGGTCCCATCATTACCGCCAGTCGGCCGGCGGACGTGGCCAATTCTCCACATCACAGGGCACTCCCTCCATACAGGTACGCGTGTGGCTGCCTACTGCGCAGCCGCATGCGTACGGGTATGGAGGGAGCCCCTGTGATGCGGACAATTGGCCGCGTCCGCCGGAAGTGACGGCGTGGGAGCGATCCAGGCTTATGGGGCTGGAAGAAGCCCCAGGTATGTATAAACTTTTTATATTTTATAAAATCATTCCTCTCTGGTTCCCTTTAAAGACAAATAAGTGTGGAAAGTTTGGGGCTTGTACCTGTGAAACTGTAGGAGGAGTAGCGTATAGAAAATGGGGGGTCGGGGGGCACTGATAATAATATTAACTAGATGGTGTCGTTTCTGAAGAAACCACAGGATGTTGGCTATGTGTCTGATTGGCTGTATGTGGCTCCGCCCACTTTGCCAAATTTCAACCCCAGTGACCCAGTGTGCCAAGTCTGGGAACTCTGGCTTTAATACAGTGAGAATTACAGCTGTTTACATTTTCTCATTGAAGTCAATAGGGAAAATCTGATTGGTTGATTATGGCTCTGCCCACTTTTGGGGGTCCCCAAAATGTGACAAAATGTTTCAGCTTCACTCCATTAACAAATGACCCAAGTTTGGTAAATGTAACTTCAAATTTTCATTGGCCGCTGGTAGCTCTGCCCACTTCAGGGTGACCCCCCCCCAAAATACATATTTTTTTTTTGGGGGGGGTTACACCTACAATATGTGGTCCGAGTTTGGACGAGTGGCAGTGATTTAAAATTTTTCCCTGTCAAAGTCAACACGGAAAAAGGGGTCTTCCGGGGTCCGCCGCAGGGGCACGGAGGGTGGGATCGCTTATTAAAGCACAAGCAATATACTTTGCTACAGGACGAATAAGTGTAGAAAGTTTGGCGCTTGTAACCCTAAAACTGTGGAAGGCGTAGCGTATAGAAAATGGGGAGCGCTAATAATAACAATATTAATAATAATAAGAACGAGCTGAACTAGAAGAACAATACATTGGCTATTTCATATCCAACATAATAATTATTACATAAATAAGATCTGTAACCTATCACTCAAGGGCAAACAACATTATGCAGCATATACACAGGGTTTGTTTTTTGCCATGGTAGCTAATTCAGACAGGGTAGCTTTTCCAGACACACTGTGCTGTCTGATTTAGCTACCGGTAGCTTAATCAGACGAAGTAGCTAAATCAGACACCACACCGGTATGGAGAGGGGGCTTCTGCATGGGGGCGTCACAATGACTGGAGGATGAAATACTGTCATCTATAGTATTACTGCAGAGGGTTACTCTTCCACTGACTTATAACTCAGTGTTGTGCTGGGGAACGTTATTTCAGGCACATCTGGTGATCAGAGATGGATTAAACCACAGCGGGGTAATTTTTCTGAAGGGTGCCCTGAGAAAGCCATCAAGGGTTCCCTCACCCGAAAAAGGTTGAGAACCTAGAATTAAGGTATAATAGGGCCCTAGGCAGGGTAGTAGATTTCAGGCCCCCTTGTAGTTCTTTTGGAAAGCTGAAGTGAAGGGAGGTCAATGAAGGTGGCCCCTCCGACACCCACTAGGCCCCAGGCACCTGCCTAGAGTGCTCTGCTGGTGATAGATTTGTTGAGTGTCTAATTGCCGGTGCTCCAACACTTTATCCTACACGTCGAACTAACCTACATCCCATAGACTTTTACTATCCCTTCCCCCAACCCTAACCCTCCTGGTATACGTTTGATAGTGGATGTAGGCAAATTCGACGTGTAGGTTATCACGTCGGAACACCGGCAGTTGCTTTTCAGTCTTCACCTAATGGTGTAAATATAAGAGTGTGTATGCATTATTATTATTGATTTATATGCTGGGATAACCCCCACCACCATCACCTGTTATTCTGACAACCAACTTTGACTGGTTACTGTTTTAACCTATTTGGAACTAAGAACATTACAGTTAAGTCCTAATTGTGTTTGTTTGCTGCTGTCAGGACGTAACTGACCTTATGCTGGGAATACACGGGTCGTTTCTGGTGCCCGATTCTGCGCCCGATTGTTTTGCCGCTTGATTCCCACTCGATTCTTTTATCTCCTGCTGCTTTTTCTTATGTTTTTCAATTCACTTCAATGACAAATCGAGCGGCAAAATGATTGAATGTTGTTCGGACATGTCAGAAATTATCTATCTAATCAGCTAAAAAGAATTAACTGCATTCCCAGCATTAGTTCTGCTGCGATTGGGTGTAGCTGAAGTGGGAGATTCAGCTGTCATATGACAGCTGACATCCCCCCCCCCCCCCTCATTGATCAGTAGCCATGCCGATTGGATCCTCAACATGTGATCACTACGATCACTGCCGATCATAGTGATCACTAGTTCGCTGCAGGAGAGGAATGACTCTCATCTTTCCTTGGTTCCTGCGGAGTTCAGCACTCCGTTCTGATTGCATCCAACATCACGCAGCCCCTGGTGTCATGCCACAGTACTTAGGGCTCTTTCACACCAGAGCCCTTTTTCCGCGTTTTAACGCAAAGTCTATACTTTGCGTTAACCAGGGTAAAAGTCCATAGACTTTCCTTTTACCTTTCACACCCCACGCTGCGTTTCGATGCGTTGCGGTACGACGCGTCCCGGCGCATTTTATCGTCGAATCACCGTTTCCTCCTCGGGTTAATTAACTACTACCGCCACTACTCAGCGTCGCACCGGAGTTTCCCGATGACACGCCGCAACGCCTGCAGGAGCCGTTCTCCTGCACGCTTTCAGTGTGTAACCGGCCTTAGCAGTCGTGCAAGGCTGGATGCTGATCAGAGAAGAGGCTGCTTGTCGATGGACTTGGGGGAGGGGAGCAAATAGATACCCAGTATGCCTCCACTAGACCACCAGGCTACCCACCTATACCTGGCTACCTAGACTGGCGAACAATCTTCTGTCCAACTTATCTTCCAAACTTGTCTGTTGGAAGGTAATTTGGGCATATTTACGGCTAACAAGCAACCAGATGACCAACTGATAACCGTTTTTTGGGCAGATTGAGCCACTGGTTGGATCTGGCAAACTATCATGCAGGTTGGAAGGTGACTAAAAGTCTTTTGAACAAATTCGTTGTTTTTAAATGTGGACATGTTGAGAAGTTTGTTTAGCTTACATAGTATTTAAAGTGGATCCAAGATAAACTTTACTCATTGCGTAATTGTGTTCCTTTCATATAGTTTATAGGGCTTTCCTCAAGCTAAATACTTTTTTTTTTTTTTTTAATCTAATTCCCTAATCTAATTCGCCCACAGCTTCAGAGTGCCTTGGCACTGTAGCAAGGGCTTATGGGAGCTCAGTCTGGGTAGGAGGAGGTTACTAGCCAGAGATTTCAGAGGGGCGGGGAGAGAGGAGGAGGTGGGAGTGAAAGTTTCCACAGGCTGAGGGCTGAAGATGCTATCAGCTTGCCTGCGTGTAATGTGACAAACAGAATATGGCTGCCCTCATTGTATCGCAGCAATAAATAATCATAAACTTTTGAAGCTGTTTGCAGCCAGATTTGCTGGGTAAACTATCTAAACTTTAGATGAGATATATAGACAAGTTACATGTTACAGGTACTTTTTCATCTCGGATCCGCTTTAAGGCCTCTTGCACACTGCATTTCCGGATTCCGCTTTTTAATAGGTTTTTACATCCGATTCAGATTTTTAATGTTTACTGCATGCTGCGTTTTTTGATCAGTTTTTCTGTTGAATGTATTCAGGGAAAATCGGAATCTGAAAAGGAATTGGAAAACAGATTTGCAGTGTGCAGGGAGCCTCAGTGAGTTGGTTGTTAAGTTGGTTGGCGTGTGTCTACGTACTTGCTGTGTAAACCAGAGTTCCCCAACCCTGTCCTCAAGGCCCACCAACAGTGCATGTTTTGCAGGAAACCACAAACATTCACAGGTGGGGGGGTAATTAGTGTAACAAGAAGAAAATGACCTTGCGCTGGAGGGGAATCTCTATCAAATCAGCAGCGTGTAGGATCGAGGGATCCCTCCAACCCTCAACTTCCAAATCAATTAGTATATAAAATTTTATATATATATATATATATATATATATAT
The DNA here is from genome assembly GCF_040937935.1 of Hyperolius riggenbachi. Classification (NCBI taxonomy): domain Eukaryota; kingdom Metazoa; phylum Chordata; class Amphibia; order Anura; family Hyperoliidae; genus Hyperolius; species Hyperolius riggenbachi. The sequence goes on from NC_090653.1 coordinate 277,469,306, forward strand.
ATATATATATATATATATATATATATATATATATATGTATATATATATATATGTATATATGTGTATATATATATATATATATATGTATGTAAAAGTGTATAAAAATTGTAGATACAGTTGATGAAGAGAGGGTCAAGTTATCCCTCTATTTGTAAAATGGGCAGCGCAAATGATAAAAGATAAATGTCAGATAAATGGGCAGCACGGTGGTGTAGTGGTTAGTTCTTTCGCCTTGCAGCGCTGGGTCCCTGGTTCGAATCCCAGCCAGGGCACTATCTGCAAAGAGTTTGTATGTTTGCGTGGGTTTCCTCCGGGCACTCCGGTTTCCTCCCACATTCCAAAAACATACAGATAAGTTAATTGGCTCCCCCTAAAAATTGGCCCTAGACTACAGTACTTACACTACATAATATAGACATATGGCAATGGTAGGGATTAGATTGTGAGCTCCTTTCAGGGACAGTTAGTGACAAGATATATATATAGATCTCTGTACAGCGCTGCGTAATATGTCGGCGCTGTATATATACTAAAATATATATGCCAGCCCGCTGGCAAAATCCGCCAAGGGGGCAGCATCCGCATCAACACGTGGGGTCAGCCAGCTGGTCCTCAGAGCGAGCGCTGGGAAGCCGGAGAGCGACCGCACCGCACCGCTGAAGGTGCTGGAGGGAGCCTCTGTGGTGAGCCATGGCCAGGCGGGGATCCAGGGAGAGGAGAAAAAAAAAGAGGTAATTGCCGGAGCCCTGTGGCCGTGGCTTCCTATCCAGGCGCCATCTTAGATCTTAAATCGGAGTCTGCGTGCATGTGTTTTGTTTTTTAATTCAGCTTTTTGCTGCCTATTTTGGTTCAATACCTATTTATGATAATTGAATTACCCCTGTCAACATGTTAATAACTATCCACAGGTGAGCGTACAATCGAATTCCTGCCTTCATGCCACTTACTATCCAGGAAGGATTTTACAGTCTAATCCCTGCCGTGATGTCACTAACTATCCACAAACGATTTTACAATCTAATCGCTGCCGTCATGCCCCTAATGGTTGGTACACACTGAGATTTTCTGGCAGATTTACTGCCAGATCGATTATTTCCAATTGATTTTTCATTCAAATCTTTTGGAAAATTGGGCATGTTGGAAATAATTGATCAGGTAAAAAAATCTGCCAGAACATCTCATGGTGTGTACCAGGCATACCTATCCACAGAGGAGTTTACAATCTGATCCCAGCCATTATGTCACTAACTACAAACAGAGAAGTTTACAATCTAATCCCTGCTGTGATGTCACTAACTATCCACAGAGGAGCTTGTGATCTAATCCCTACCGTCATGTCACTAACTGTACTCAGAAGATCTTACAATCTCGTCTTTGCTGTCAATCATGTCGCTGGGGGAACCTGAGCACAATAATCTGAAACAATTTCTCCCAAACGCTAGGTACACACAATGCAATTTTCTGACAGATTTACTGTCAGACCGACTATTTCCAACATGTCCAATCTGATTTCTGATCACATTTCTGCTCGGTTTCCCATAGAAGTGAACGAAAAATGGATTGAAAATCAGAGTTAACATGTTGGAAATAGTCGATCTGACAGTAAATCTGTCATAAAATTGCATTGTGTGTACCTAGCAGGTACATTGGCTCGTCTCCTCATCCTCCGCCTATGCTGTAAGCAGAATTGCACTGGTCCTGCATTCCCCTGTCACACCCCACCCGGCTACTTTTTCATGCCACCCGGCTGGAAAAAAATCCTGGGGAGAACACTGACAAGCACTTGAGAACATATCCAGTATTCCACAAAGGTCCTGCACTTATGGTAGCCATACACTGGTCGATTTGCCATCAGATTCGACCAACAGATAGATCCCTCTCTGATCGAATCTGATCAGAGAGGCATCGTATGGCTACCTTTACAGCAAACAGATTGTGAATCCATTTCAGACTGAAACTGGTCACAATCTGTGGTGGTGGTGCTGCCGCCGCTCAACCCCCCCCCCCCCCCCCCGCATACATTACCGTCTATCGCCCGCGGGTAGGGAGCGCGTCGCTAGCGGCGTTCGAGTGCCTGACGACCGACGCAATAGAGCCCGCATACATAACCTGCTCCGCCAGCGCAACTGCCCCCGGTCACCGCTGCTCCGTCTCTGCGCTGGTCTGGTCTCCGGCATGCTTCACTTCTTCCTGCCCGGCAGGAAGTTTAAACAGTAGAGCGCCCTCTACTGTTTAAATTTCCTGCCGGGCAGGAGGAAGTAAAGCATGCCGGAGACGGAGCAGCGGTGACCAGGGGCAGTTGCGCCGGCGGAGCAGGTAATGTATGCGGGCTCTATTGCGTCGGTCGTCGGGCACTCGAACGCCGCTAGCGACGCGCTCTCTACCCGCGGGCGATTGACGGTAATTTTCCGCACAACGGGATAGATCAAAATTTAGCGTGTAGCGGGAACGATGTGACAGCAGATTTGATTCCAGTGATCGAATCTGCTGTCGATCGGCGGGGAATCGGCCTAGTGTATGGCCAGCTTTACAGTTCAATGATGTAATTCCACAGGTGCTTCTTACCGCTCCCAGTTTCCTCAATCTTCCACACAGCTACATGCACTGAGCTGTACGCTATTCGGCTGTGTGTTGACTGCGTTCCACGCTAGTCTGTGAGTGCGGCCTACGTCACTTCCGTGTTGGAAAACACAATGATCCACCCGCCGCACCTCCGTCCCGCTGACTCTCGCTCAGTTGGATATTCGGGTGACGTCGCCTCTCCGGGATCGCTTGGACTTAGTAGCTAGGTGACTGCTGCGCGCTTCTGCAAAACACCTATAATCTGTGCTCTCCCCCAGTCTATTAGAGCTAGAGAAGAAAAACCTCTACGCGTTTCAGCCACTTAACGGTGGCCTTCTTCAGGAGGGGTTCGCTAGTCTCTGGATATGTTCTGAAGTACTTGTTTTTTATTGATTGAGGAAGTTGGATCTAGTGTTTACAGCATGGAAAGCCATCAGAAAGAAGGAACTGCTCCCTATGAAACAGATTGACATTTATATTTGAAAGGTTTTATTAAAGAGAATCTGTATTGTTAAAATCGCACAAAAGTAAACATACCAGTGCGTTAGGGGACATCTCCTATTCCCCTCTGTCACAATTTCGCCGCTCCCCGCCGCATTAAAAGTGGTTAAAAACAGTTTTAAAAAGTTTGTTTATAAACCAACAAAATGGCCACCAAAACAGGAAGTACAGTGTTCTCCCCAGAATTTTTTTCCAGCCGGGTGGCATAAAATAGTAGCCGGGTGGCATAAAAAAGTAGCCGGGTGGGGCGAGTTGAAAATGCAGGGCAACTGTGCTTACAGTATAGGAGGTGGTGAGCCGATGACAGCCGGGTGGTCACCAAATCTAGCCGGGTGGAGCACCCGGCTAAAAGAGCCTGGGGAGAACACTGAAGTAGGTTGATGTACAGTATGTCCACACATAGAAAATACATCCATACACAAGCAGGCTGTATACAGCATTCCTTTTGAATCTCAAGAGATCATTTGTGTGTTTCTTTCCCCCCTGAGGGGTGAGTTCATAGCAGAACCACAACACTGAAGAACTTGGCAGCCTTCCAGACACAGGCTGACAAGTCTGACAGGGGAAAGATACATTGATTTATTACAGAGACTGTGATAGTACAAAGTGCTGCAGTAAGCCAGAACACATTAGAATAGCTTTTGGAACTTGTAGGATGATAAAAAACAGGATGCAATTTTTGTTACGGAGTCTCTTTAATGTGCTGCTTGAACCACCCTGATATTAAAAGATATACAGCACATCAAATTTTCATTTTGTCTTCTGTCTGGCCAGAAACACATTATTGTGCCATACAGGAGACAAACCTATATTTGAATACCCACTTGGTATATTACCATACAAGCCACTGTGACAGAGATCTGAAGACTCAGACCTATTCATGCTTTGTTGTTAAGAACCTGGTCTATTGACAATTAACACATGTAACAAATTCTACCTCTGCCAGTGTTTACAGAACAACAAATCCTATTGTCTTTGCTGTCTGTACCATGTCTATGCTATTGTCTCAAATACTTTCTATGGGCACTCCGGTCTAATCTGTTTTTTCCCCAACACCGGTGGGTATATAAGATTGACCTGTAAATAAAGATTTCAGATGCTGTTCCACCAACTTAAGTGTTCGTGGTCCGTGTCTCCCAGCTGGAGAGAGGGTATTCACTTGGATTGGGGGAGAACTTTAACCTGGGTTGCAGATTATTCTGCTAAGTCATCTTGTAGCTGCCTCCGATGAAATTGAGCTAACAATATTTTTATCATTTGCGCTGCCCACTTCACAAATAGAGGGATAACTTGTCCCTCTATTCATCAACTGTATTTATAATTTTTATACACTTTTTTTTTTTTTTTTTTTTTTTTTTTTTTTTTCATTCTTTTGTTTCTGCATTAATACCCAAAATTTTTTTTTAGAAGGGCCCTTCTATGGTGTGGTTGTGAGGTTGTTGTAGTATGATTGAGTGAGTTTAGGAAACATCTTCCCTCTCTTTTTCTACTAAGAAGTTTTATTGAATAGATACTAAAAATTGAAATAGAGTGTGTGTTAGATATCTCTTTTTTTTAATATACTAATTAGTGTAACAGCAGGGCTGATTAACTACCTCTGTGGATTTCCACAAAACATGCACTGTTGGTGGGCCTAGAGGACTGGGTTGGGGAACACTGGCTTAAACAACTTGTTGGGCGGTTGCTTGTGCGTTATGTTGGACATGTTTGAGAGCCTTTAGTCACCTCCATGTATATTCTAAAGGTGGCCATACACTGGTCGATTTGCCATCAGATTCGACCAACAGATAGATCCCTCTCTGATCGAATCTGATCAGAGAGGGATCGTATGGCTACCTTTACTGCAAACAGATTGTGAACCGATTTCAGCCTGAAACCGTTCACAATCTGTTGTGGTGGTGGTGCTGCCGCCGCTCCCCCCCCCCCCCCCCCCGCCCACCCGCATACATTACCTGCTCCACCGGCACGACTCCAGTCCCCAGGTCTCCGCTGCTCTGTGTCCCCGCTGGTCTCCAGGTCCAGCATGCTTTGCCCCCACATACATTACCGTCTATCGCCCGCGGGTAGGAAGCCCGTCGCTAGCGGCGTTCGAGTGCCCGACGACCGACGCAATAGAGCCCGCATACATTACCTGCTCCGCCAGCGCAACTGCCCCCGGTCACCGCTGCTCCGTCTCCGCGCTGGTCTGGTCTCCGGCATGCTTTACTTCTTCCTGCCCGGCAGGAAGTTTAAACAGTAGAGCGCCCTCTACTGTTTAAACTTCCTGCCGGGCAGGAGGAACTGAAGCATGCCGGAGACCAGCGGGGACACAGAGCAGCGGTGACCGGGGGTAGTCGCGCCGGCGGAGCAGGTAATGTATTGCCGCTCTATTGCGTCGGTCGTCGGGCAATCAAACGCCGCTAGCGACGCGCTCCCTACCCGCGGGCGATCGACGGTAATTTTCCGCACGGAGCGATCGATGGGATCAAACGAAATGGATCGAAATTCGGCGTGTAGCGCGAACGATTGGCAGCAGATTCGATCCCAGTGATCGAATGCTGTCGAAACGGCAGCAAATCGGGCCAGTGTATGGCCAGCTTAAAGGTGCCCATGCATTAGAAGATTATGGGCACATTCGACCAAGAGACAAATTTGTCTCTAATCGAATATGCCCATACACTACAGGCAGATTCCTGTGCGATTTCAGCATGAAATCCAGGGCTGTAGAGTCGGAGTCGGGGCAATTTTGGGTGCCTGGAGTCGGGAAAAAATGCACCGACTCCTAATGAATTTAAACTGTAATTAAAATAGAAAATATGATAAAATGTTCTATTTCTCAGATAATAGTCATCATAAATAATGTATATATACAGTAATAGCTGGGCTTAGTCCACAAAAATGAAATAAACCAATCAAAATTAGTTACTTGTGCTGCTTCAATAAAGCAGTCCCCATATTTTTAAGGTCAGATATACACATCTGATTGTGACTGTATATATGATGTGTACACAGGAATCTCATATATACTAAACATCTATGCTGTAAGAATAAAGCCTGATGTGTAGCTGTGTCACTAATAGATAGTCAATGAGATGGAAATAATTCTGTGTTGATTCTGATTTATGCAAATGTACTCATTTACTCTACATGAGACTACTGTACTCATGTACTCTTTGCTCGTGAAATCAAATAATTTGATATGTTTTTAAAATTTGGTTTGGTGACTACGAATTAAATGGTACCTGAGAAGGATGAAAAGTTGTATACATACCTGGGGCTTCTTCCAGCCCCCTTCAGGCTAATCAGTCCCTCACTGTCGTCCTCCACCACCCGAATCTTCTACTATGAGTCCTGGTAATTCAGCCAGTCAGCGCTGTCCGGCCGCATGCCGCTCCCACAGCCAGGAACATTCTGCACCTGCGCAATAGTGCTGCACAGGTGTAGTACTCTCCCGGCGGTGGTGTGTGCATGCGCACTACGCCAGACTGGCTCAAGTACCTGGACCCATAGCAGAAGATCCATGTGGAGGAGGACAGCGAGGGACTGATTAGCCTGAAGGGGGCTGGAGGAAGCCCCAGGTATGTATAAAACTTTAATTTCATCTGTCTCAGGTTTACTTTGGTACACAGTAGTACTATACTCTACATATGCACTCCTCACAGAGCTGTAGGGAATCCACTGAGAATGCTGTGCACATTGAACACAGAGGTGTTGTCTGTTTACAATCTCCTCATTCCCCTGCAGAGTACCTGCACATCACTCATACATGTACCCACAGTTACATTGCCTAGGGCCTGATAGATTTTCTTTGTTCCGGTCTGTACCTTTTACAAGTACTCTTACCAAGGACTAGTTTTAGTCTAAAGGGAATAAATATAGTAGTCTACATATCCTTCTCACTTCAGTTGTCTTGTAAAACTCCTAAGCGTTGGCAGTTAAGAGACAAATTTCACGTTACATTCTTTTAATCAACAAGATTGTAATATGCAAATTAGAGGAGTCGGAGTCGGTGGAATCCTAAACTGAGGAGTCGGTGGATTTTTGTACCGACTCCACAGCCCTGATGAAATCATCAGGGAATCGACTGAGCCGCCGCTGCCCCCAAAATGTATAAATGTATGTAGTGTATTTATACATTACCTGTCCTGTAGCAGCTTCCGCACGGTGTCCATCCATCTCGCCAGTAACCGCTGCATACACGCTAGCGGCGCATAGCGTCTGATGTCAGACACTATGCGCCGCCAGCGTGTATGCAGAACCTGGCGAGATGGACGGGAACAGCGAAGAGGTTGATACTGGACAGGTAATGTATGAATACACTACATACATTTCTACATTGCAGCGGCGGGGGTTTTGTTGTCTCGTCGCTCGTTTGCAATTCGGCAGCCGTACTGCCGCGCACCCGACCAACGAACGTCGGCCCGAAATTTTCCAGCATGCGTTATCGACTGTGCGGCCAATTTCCGTCCCGAAATTGGTCGCTTTGTCGGTCGGGCATGCACTTGGCAGCACCAATTTTCATCCAATTTGATTATAATCTAATTGGATGGTCGATTGCAAATCGGCAAATGTATGGTCCCCTTAAATGACACCTGAAGTGGCAAGGATAAGGAAGCTGCCATATTTATTTACTTTTAAATTGGACCTGAACTCTTGGACAGGAGGAAAACCTAGAGAAATGCACCCTGTATGTATTTAGAGAGTTTAGCCTGTCTTATTCCCCCTTCACCTTTGTCTAATCACAAGTTGTAATCTGATCTCTTCCTGTGTCAGCTGACTGCCCTGGCAGATAAGCTCATTTGAAAGCACAGGATGTTAACAATATGTCTGCTTCCATGAATCAGGAAGTTTGAAGTTAAGGAGAGCCGCTTTCAGCCCTTGGGCCTTGTGTTTGATGCCTGTACTCTATTGTATCCCCATTTGAAATCTCTAGAGATTTTTTTTGTTTGTTTCACACAGAAATCAGGCAGCTGTTTCGATCAAAAATTGATAGTCAGGTAATATGCATTGTTTAAAGGGACTCTGAGGAGTAAAAATAAAGGAAATTGGTACTTTACCTGGGGCTTTCTCCAGCCCATCGTAGGTCGGGAGATCCTCTGGCGTCGTCCTGGCTCTTCTCCCGGTCCCGCTGCTGAATACAGCCCCGGCGACACCCGGGTGTTGGGCTCCCAATTCTTTATGCGTGAAACCGCCGCGCATGCGCAGTACTGCCACGCTGTGACGACGCGTAGCACCACCGATAAGGAAGTGGGAGCCTGGCCGGGGCTGTATTCGGCAGCCGGGACCGGGAGGACGCTGGGGGATCTCCCGACCTATGGGGGGCTGGAGAAAGCCCCAGGTAAGTATCAATTTCCTTTATTTTTACTCCTCAGAGTACCTTTTTAAAGGGACTGTCCGAGGTGATTAAAATACAAAAATCTACTTACCTGTGCCCTCAACGCAGCTCCGGTGGCTCCCGGGCCCCTCCGGTGCAGATGCCCATCTCGCCAGGTCCGCATCTGCTGCGCTTCAACATGAGGCTCACCGAGTCGTACTGACGTCATCCGGACTGTACTGCGCACATGCAGAACTAGTCAAACGCTAAAGCGCGGTAGGAATTTTGTATCAGAGGGAACCTCCGGGCCACCGGCAGGGAGCGGAGCTGCGGTGAGGGCACAGGACGGCTGAAAGGCGCTGGAGGAAGCCCCAGGTAAGTAGATTTTTGCTTTTTAATCACCTTGGACCTTCCCTTTAAAAGGAGATAAATGTCAGCCTCCATATTCCTCTTACCTCAGGTTCCCCTTTAAAAGTAACTCAAGGTGGGAGACCTATGGAATTTGCCATATTTATTTCCTTTTAAACAATACAAGTTGCCTGGCAGTGCTTGCTGATCTTTCTGGTCAGTAGGGTCTAATCACACACCTGAAACAGGCAAGCAGCTAATCTTATCAGATTTGTCAGACATCTGATCTGCTGCATGCTTGTTCAGGGTCTATGGCTTAAAGTATAATGCTGGGAATACATGGTGCGTATTTGCAACTCGATTTTGCCGCCCGATCGATTTCCCACTCGATTTCGCGCCCAATTCTCTTATCTTCCATTTATTTTCCTTATCTTTTCCCATTGTTCCCTATGCAAAATCGAGCCATCTTAACCTCCTTAACGGTAACCCCGTGTGAGCACTTTGCTAGCTGCGCCAGCACCCCGATCGCCGCCGTCGCGCGCCCGTTCGCCGCTATTCGTTGCGGCGTGCCCCCCCCCAGACCCCGTGCGCTGCCTGGCCAATCAGTGCCAGGCAGCGCCGAGGGGTAGATCTGGAGTCCCAATGACGTCCCGACGTCGGTGACGTCATCCCGCCCCGTCGCCAAGCCCTCCAGGAAATCCCGTTCTTTGAACGGGATTTCCTGATCGCCTATCGCCGGAGGCGATCGGCAGGGCTGGGGGGATGCCGCTGAGCAGCGGCTATCATGTAGCGAGCCCTAGGCTCGCTACATGATTTAAAAAATAAAAAAATAAAAAAAAACTGCTGCGCTGCCCCCTGGCGGAATGTTTCATACCGCCAGGGGGGTTAATGGCTCAAAAACTTACCGTGTATTCCCAGCATTAGAGGCAGAGAATCAGCAGGATAGCCAGGCAACTGGTATTGTTTAAAAGGAAATAAATATGGCAGCCTCCATATCAATCTCACCTTGGGTTTACTTTAAAGAAAACCTGTATTGAAAAAAAGGCCCCCTGTGGGATACTTGCCTCGGAGGGGGAAGCCTCTGGATCCTATCAAGGCTTCCTCCGTCCTCCTCTGTCCCACGGCGGTCTCGCTGGGCCGATCCGAACGGCGGGCATGTAAATATTTACTTTCCTGGCTCCAGTGCAGGCGCAGTAGCGTCTCGGGATCAGGCGGATATTGCTGATCCCAGGCGGAACCGCACTACTGTGCAGACACAAGTCACCTGCACAGTAGTGCGGACCTGACTGGGATCGGCTATTTCCGCCTGATCCGAGCCGAAAGCCGCTACTGTACTGGAGCCAGGGAAGGTAAATGTTCCAGGCGCTACTGTGCCACAGCCTGACAAATAGTCTGCTGTGGCTTCTGAGGGGCCCAGCGTGAGCACTGTGTGACGGAGGACGACGGGGGAAACCTTGATCGGATTAAGAGGCTTCCCCTTCCCGAGGTTTGCACCCCCCCACGGGCCCACTTTTTTCCATACAGAGGCCCATATGCAATTCATTTTTTCTGCTGAGTTTCTCCTAGGTGATATTTTTAAAGTTGGCAATATTATGCTTTTTATGCCACCATAAAGCAAAACACTCATTTATTTTGCTCGTCCTTTTTCACCTACTTATTGGTACTTAGTTAAAAAGTGGTAGAAAGTTACCGTATATACTCGCAAGCAAGCCGAATTTTTGACCCCCAAAAAGTGGGTCAAAAGTTGGGGGGTCGGCTTTCTTGCGAGTCATGTTGTAGAAATTTGCTCCCGCCGCTATACTGGGGCACTACCTACCCATACTGGGCACTATACTAGCTATACTGGGGCACTACCTACCCATACTGGGCACTATACTAGCTATACTGGGCACTATACTAGCTATACTGGGGCACTACCTACCCATACTGGGCACTATACTAGCTATACTGGGGCACTACCTACCCATACTGGGCACTATACTAGCTATACTGGGCACTATACTAGCTATACTGGGGCACTACCTACCCATACTGGGCACTACACTAGCTATACTGGGCACTATACTGGGGCACTACCTACCCATACTGGGCACTATACTAGCTATACTGGGCACAATACTAGCTATACTGGGCACTATACTGGGCACTACCTACACATACTGGGCACTATACTAGCTATACTGGGCACGATACTAGCTATACTGGGAACTATATTGAGGCACTACCTACCCATACTGGGCAGGATACTAGCTATATTGGGCACGATACTAGCTATACTGAGGCACTACCTACCCATACTGGGCACTATACTAGCTATACTGAGGCAGCACCTACCCATACTGGGCACTATACTAGCTATACCAGGACACACTGGGGGGATCACACGGATAGCATTTCCTACCCCCGGCTTATGAGGGTCAATCATTTTTTTCTGTTTTTTCAGGTGAAAGTTGGGGGGTCGGCTTATATGCGGGTCGGCTTGCTTGTGAGTATATACGGTATTTTAAATTAAAGATGAAAAATTATCTCCCAAGAGAAAACTCAGGTGAAAAAAAGGAATTGCATATGGGCCATGGTCTCTTTAAAGAGAAATTGTAACCAAGAATTTAACTTCATCCCAGTAGCTGATAACCCCTTTCCCATGAGAAATCTATTCCTTTTCACAAACAGATCATCAGGGGGCTCGGTGTGGCTGATACTGGGGTGAAACCCCTCCCACAGTGTGATGTCAGGACCGTGGTGCTGACATCACACTGTGGGAGCCTTGTTGCATTGTGGGAAATAACAGCTGTTTACAGCAGTCTCCAACTGCCAAAAAAGCAAGCAGCATCTCCTTCCACTGACATCTGCCAGCAGTAAAAATGTCACCATGTGATAAATGTCAGAATGTAAATTAGGGATTTTTAAGATTTTACAATGGGCAAACACTGACTAAATCATTTATACATAATTATTGTAAAAATGGAGTTCCTCTTTAGGCTCCCTGCACACTGCACATCCAATTTTCGATTCCAATTTGCAATTCAGATTTTCCCTGAATGATATCAACAAAAAAAGCAGAAAAAAAGGCAGCATGCAGGAACGATTAAAAATTGGAATCACATGTAAAAAATGATTAAAAATCAGAATCGCATGCAGTGTGCGGGTAGCCTTAGAGACACTAAAGTCTTTCCTCCTCTTTTTTTTTTTTTCTCTAATTTCTTATCCAGTCAGCATTAAATCCTATGCAGATTCTCCACATCCCCGCGGCAAAATTAGTGATTTATGGCTTAGAAATAGACCTGCAAAGTTCCACGACTTTGCAGGTTGCAGATTGTGCTGCCCTGGGGAAAAAGAAGACAGAGAGGGGCGAGGAGAGGCGGAGATCGATTGTAGAGGAGGCAGACCTACTGCACACAGCTCTTGAAAAGAGTGATGCAAGCCCAGAACTTTGCAGGGCTATTTCCAAACCATAAACCACTTGTCTTGCTGCAGGGATGCTGCAAATCTTAGGATGTAATGCTGAATTGGACTGCATAAGAAATTAAGGTAAAAAAGACTTTAGTGTCTCTTTAAGGTGTATTTCTTCCCCCCCCCCCTCCCCCCTTTCATTTAAGCTACATTACCAAGTGCCACTTAAGGTGCGTACACACGCACTACTATAAGGAACGAGGGGTCTGTCGTTCCTTATAGTAGTGCGTGTGTACGCACCTTAAAGAGACACTGAAGCGAAAAAAAATATATGATATAATGAATTGGTTGTGTACTATGAATAATTACTAGAAGATTAGCAGCAAAGAAAATATTCTCATATTTTTATTTTCAGGTATATAGTGTTTTTTCTAACATTGCATCATTCTCTAATATGTGCAGATTACACAACACTCAGCATTCAAAATGATTCTTTCAGAGCAGTCTGTGAACTAATGACCTCTCCTCTGCCAGAGGAAAAGTAAAAAATTAACTAACAGTTGAGATAATAAAAGTCAGAAAACAGCCCTCTCCACGACTTTGAAAGTCGTAGAGCTTAATGGCTTTTTTGTATAGAGATAACTGGAGTTTCTTAAAGAGACTCTGTAACAACAAAAACCTCCCCTGGGGGGTACTCACCTCGGGTGGGGGAAGCCTCCGGATCCTAATGAGGCTACCAACGCCATCCTCTGTCCCACGGGGGTCTCGCTGCAGCCCTCCGAACAGCCGGCGACAGAGCCGACTGTAGCTTCAATATTTACCTTTGCTGGCTCCAGCGGGGGCGCTGTGGCGGCTTTCGGCACGGAAATAGACGGAAATACCCGATCTCCGTCGGGTCCGCTCTACTGCGCAGGCACCGGAAACTTGCGCCTGCGCAGTAGAGCAGACCCGACGGCGATCGGGTATTTCCGCCTACTTCGGAGCCGACAGCAGTCAGAGCGCCTGCGCAGGAGCCAGGAAGGTAAATATTACGTCACCGCTGCACGGAGGGCTGCAGCGAGACCCCTGACGGATGAAGGACGGCGTGGGAAGCCTCATTAGGATCCGGAGGCTTCCCCCACCCGAGGTGAGTACCCCTCAGGGGCCGTTTTGTCGTTACAGTTCCTCTTTAAATCTTCCTGTACTGGAAACAATTAGACTGATGTATCTGATCTTAATGTTTTATTTCTTAGCTGTACTACACATACAAATCATAATATCATAATTTTTTTTTCGCTTCAGTGTCTCTTTAAGTGTAAATGGAATGCATTGGTGGATTTTTTTTTTGTTTGTTTTCTAACTTTATTTTGAACAAATACTGATAACCCAAATTCTCTTTTCTTTCAGTTGCTGCTTTTCTGATGATCACCGCCTGTTTTCCCTGCTCTCAGATTTACCTGAGGGATCTATTCGAACGCTGCACCATAGTGGCAGAGGATTATTTCATTACTGTAAAAAATTATGTTCTCCAGATCGTGTCAAAAGGGAATGCAACTATAGACGGGAAGTCTGTAATAGCGGATAGTGATTGGCTAAATCGGATTATAACATTGTTTTATGTTTACGAAAACGGCACCAACATATCAGTTACAGACAGAGGTAAGACCTTTTTCATTACAACTTCTTTGTATGCTGTAGCTCTGATCACATGATCAAGTGTCCATGACAGGCAATGGTTTCTAGACTGGGGAAGCCCCTATTCTGCATGTATTGCTGTCTGTATCCCTGCCTGAGTTATTTCAGTCATTTGGCACAAGGAGGAAGTGATGGGAGGAAATCTCTTCAGCAGGAAACACAGACATCCGTAATAAACTAACAGTCATTACCCAGCCTCATTTCCTTATTTTAACTTTAAAAAGCCTAATCACTACATGTTCAAGGAACACCTTGCTTAGCTTGATAAACGTGGGGTACTTCCATTAAGGTCTATGGAGTCAGAGTAGAGGAGTCAAAGCAATTTTGGGTGCTTTGAGTCAGTGGTTTCATAAACTGAGGAGTCGGGAGTCTGATGACTTTTACCCAATCCTTAGTTCTGGTAAGTATTAGACTAGGGAGTCGGAGCCATTTTGGGTACCTGGAGTTGGAGTCGGAGTCAGTGGTTTAAAATACTGAGTAGTTTGAGTCGGAAGCAGGGCTGTGAAGTTGGTACATAAATCATCCACCGAAACATTGTGATATTTAGGGCCTGAGCTCACCAACACATTTGTGTCCGCTTTTCAGCAACACATCAATGTTAAAGATGCTGAAAAGTGGACGCAAATGCGTTAGCCCTCGTTCACATTGGTTGTGTTCAGAAACGTATTTAAGCACATGATTAGAAAACCGCATGCGTTGATGCGCATTTCATAACACATTTTAATGCGTTGCACTTTTTTTTTAAGTGGACCTATGCATTGTACATGCAAATAAACACGTAAAGGCGTTTTTTGTTCAGCATGTTTTGCTTATTTGATGTAGCAATTGTCAATTAAGATTTGCTTTAATTTGAAACATTTTTTCCCTAGAGAAAGAAATTGGAGTTACAGTGGTTTGCAAAAGTATTCAGCCCCCTTGAAGTTCTCCACATTTTGTCATATTACTGCCACAAACACTAATCAATTTTATTGGAATTCCACGTGAAAGACCAATACAAAGTGGTGTACACGTGAGAAGTGGAACAAAAATTATACATGATTCCAAACATTTAAAAAAAAAAAACTGCAAAGTGGGGTGTGCGTAATTATTCGGCCCCCTGAGTCAATACTTTGTAGAACCACCTTTTGCTGCAATTACAGCTGCCAGTCTTTTAGGGTATGTCTCTACCAGCTTTGCACATCTAGAGACTGAAATCCTTGCCCATTCTTCATTGCAAAACCGCTCAGGCTCAGTCAGATTAGATGGACAGCGTTTGTGAACAGCAGTTTTCAGATCTTGCCACAGATTCTCGATTGGGTTTAGATCTGGACTTTGACTGGGCCATTCTAACACATGGATATGTTTTGTTTTAAACCATTCCATTGTTGCCCTGGCTTTATGTTTAGGGTCATTATCCTGCTGTAAGGTGAACCTCCGCCCCAGTCTCAAGTCTTTTGCAGACTCCTAGAGGTTTTCTTCCAAGATTGCTCTGTATTTGGCTCCATCCATCTTCCCCTCAACTCTGACCAGCTTCCCTGTCCCTGCTGAAGAGACGCACCCCCGAGCATGATGCTGCCACCATATTTGACAGTGGGGATGGTGTGTTCAGAGTGATGTGCAGTGTTAGTTTTCCTCCACACATAGCGTTTTGGATTTTGGCCAAAAAGTTCCATTTTGGTCTCATCTGACCAGAGCACCTTCTTCCACGTTTGCTGTGTCCCCCACATGGCTTGTGGCAAACTGCAAACGGGACTTCTTATGCTTTTCTGTTAATGGCTTTCTTCTTGCCACACTTCCATAAAGGCCAACTTTGTGCAGTGCACGACTAATAGTTGTCCTATGGACAGATTCCCCCACCTGAGCTGTAGATCTCTGCAGCTCGTCCAGAGTCACCATGGGCCTCTTGACTGCATTTCTGATCAGCGCTCTCCTTGTTCGGCCTGTGAGTTTAGGTGGATGGCCTTGTCTTGGTAGGTTTACAGTTGTGCCATACTCCTTCCATTTCTGAATGATCGCTTGAACAGTGCTCCGTGGGATGTTCAAGGCTTTGGAAATCTTTTTGTAGCCTAAGCCTGCTTTAAATTTCTCACTAACTTTATCCCTGACCTGTCTGGTGTGTTATTTGGACTTCATGGTGTTGTTGCTCCCAAAATTCTCAGACAACCTCTGAGGCCGTCACAGAGCAGCTGTATTTGTACTGACATTAGATCACACACAGGTGCATTCTATTTAGTCATTAGCACTCATCAGGCAATGTCTATGGGCAACTGAGTGCTTTCAGACCACACCCCACTTTGCAGTTAATTATTTAAAAAAAATGTTTGGAATGATGTATGATTTTCGTTCCACTTCTCACGTGTACACCACTTTGTGTTGGTCTTTCATGTGGAATTCCAATAAAATTGATTCATGTTTGTGGCAGTAATATGACAAAATGTGGAGAACTTCAAGGGGGCCGAATATTTTTGCAAGCCACTGTAAAAAAACACATCTCCAAAGTGCATTGCTATGCACTTCTATTCACTTGCATTGCTATTTGCTTCACAGTACAATGCACAGAAATACATGCAGAACCCGTTTTTTCTTAAACAGACAGTAAGTCCCCGTACACACTTGAGAACGCAAAATGCTAGCGCTTTGCGCACACTATTTTTACGAGAGTAATGTGTATATTTCACTGGACAGTTTCGCGGTTTTTGAGTGATCGCGATTGAAATACATTACAATCACTCAAGCATTAAAAAAATTCTGCATGCAGCGCGTTTTGCGCTAACCGTGAATCGCTGACAAATGCAGCAGTGGGATCACTGCCCTATAGTTAACATTGCGCTAGTGCTTTAAAAAGGGCCCTTACGCTGCGCTTAGGTGAGAACGTGGTACATTAGAATAAAAAAAGGTGTACCTAGCAAAGCGCACAGTACAATGCGCTGTGAAAAGTGTACAGCAACATCCCTGGGGTGAACGAGGCCTTAGTGGGCTCAGGCCCTGAATGCTGGGAGCACACTTATTTGAATTGCATGCTTTTTGCTGCAAGGCGGAAATGCATGCAAGATCTCATCCAATGTTGATCTATGGGCCACACACAAATCTCATCTCATTGCCGTGCATTATGCAATACGTTGTGTATTTGTGTTTTATTTATTTTTAATACACAGGAAATTCCTTCTTTTCTCATACTGATTCGCATACAATATTTTCCTCTGAGAAATTAAAAAAAATGCCTGCAATTTGCACGCATTTTTTGTAAAAACAAAAATCTGAAAATGTATTTTTTCACTTGTTCAATATGAATATTTAATAAAACCGCAAAGCAAAAACTCTTAAAAAATAAATAAAAAAAATTACAAAATGCAATTGTAGTGAAAATACACGTATGCCAGTAAACGCGTGGTTTTCTGTTCAAAAGTGTGATTCTATCCTAAGGCCATGTTCTCAGTAGTGCAGTGTAATGGCCGGTTTACGTCGCCGCTTACCAGTGCGGCAGGCGCTTTGCCATTTTTAACTGGTTTCGGAATGGTAAAGCAGTGCGTTACCACTAAACGCACATGTCAACAGTTGCAGTGAAGCATATTTTTCATTGAGTATATGCTTCGCTGTACTAAATGAATGCGGGTGGTCGGAAATGCTCATATCAGATTCTGCGGAATTTTTCAGGTAGTATTTTATTAGTCCTTTTTTGCATCAGAGAATGCAAAAAAAAAAAAAAAAAAATGCAACAAAAAAAAAAAATCGGAAAAAACGGAAAATCATTCTAGTGATCTAAAAGCAGGAAGTGAAGCTCTCTTGCGCTCCCTTCCTGTGGCTGAAATTTGAAGTGCGCAGAAGTGTATTTTAAAAATATGCTTCTGCGCATATGCACCGCAACCTGCCTCGCTGTAGACATTCATGACTTCTGGTTACCGTGCTGTTGCCCATGTGTGAAATTCGCGGTTTCTAGCAGATCGCATCGCAACCATAACCTAGTTAAAAAAACAAAGTTAGATACTTGCCTAAGAGGAGGGAACACGCAGGATCCCTCAGTCTTCCTGTTCCTCTCTGCTTTCCCTTGTTCCATTACCAGGGCCCCCTGTTCCAGCCTTGGAGACCCATCAGAGGCCTGTGGGTCTCCTTGAAAGGCCACCAAAGGACTCAGGTCTCTGAGTACTTCTGAAGACATGCGACTTGCGTTTGTGCAGTACGGAGGGGGTCTGCAGATGCAGCCAGTGGGAGATTTGAATGGGCACCCTGGAGGTGGTACAAGGAAACGCAGAGGAGCAGGAAGGCTTTAAGGCAGTGTTTCTCAACTTAGGGGTACATCAGCACCTGTCAGGGGGTTCCCCCCCAGGGGCCGCAGACAAAATGGGGGATCTCACTCCCAGGAGAGAAGTGGCAGGCAGTTCCGCGGCAAGTGGTGCAGCAACTTACTTAGCTCCATTCCCACGTGGATTCCTGTGGCCATGCTCTCCTCCTCTCGCCGCCTCGGGTCCTGTCGCCATGGTTACCTGGCAGCCTCTCATGATGTCAGGTGTTGCCGGCAGGAACCATAGCTGGAGGACACGACTAAGCGACAAGAAGAGGAAAGCGTGAAGAGAGGAGGAGAGCCCAGTGAGAGGAGTCTGCGCGGGAACGGGGCTATGTAAGATTATACTGGGACACCACCTGGCTATCTATTTTGGGGCACCTATAGCTCGCTACCTACACTGGAGCACCACTTGTATCTGGCTATCTATTCTGGGGCACCTAAAGTTTGCTACCTATACTTGGGGGCACCTGTATCTTGCTAACCTATAATGCGGGCACCTATGCCTTGCTACCTATACTGGGGGACCTATATCTGGATACCTATACGGGAGCACCTATACCTAGCTAGGACGGGGACAAGTGGTGACACGGGACATGCAGGGGGACAAAAGCACAGGGAGAACAGAGATAATACGGGGAGATGAGGTGACACAGAGGGGGACAAATGAGGCACAAACTGAGGTGACTCAGAGGAGGACAAAAAGAGGCACAGGGAGAACAGAGGGGGACAAAAGAGAATGAATTCAGGTTAAGAATGGACACAGTCCCTATCTTATTTGTTAAAGAGGAGCTGTTAGGTATAAGGTCTCAGAGAAAATAAACACACATATCAGTAGCTAAATATTGGCTGTACTTACATTACATATGCATTTCACTGTCCACGTTTGTACTTCACATAATTTTTATATAGTATTTGCAGAGAATGATGCTCCTGACAGCTCATGGCAGGTTCCATGTTTGTCTGTCTCCTATGAAGCCAAATGTGTCGTCATGTCCTGCCTGCTTCCTGATGATTCCACTCTCACAAAAGCTGGTAATGAATAACACTACTGTGCAGTGAATATTAATTAGCCATGTGGCTAGGAACAATAGCGGACTCCTGCAGTGTACTCTGCCCCAGATTTATTAGTGCTGTGAGCTAGACTGTTACATGCTGTTGAAACTTGAGCCTCACTAGCAGCCAGGGGAGGGCCCCAGAATGCTTTGCAGTATCTGTTATTCGGCTTGCGTCCTCCTTAGGAGCCTGGGAATACGGAGCCTTGCTGTCAGCAAACATCTAAAGTAAGAGAGATTTTTAACTGCAGTATTGCCTTTTTGGCTTCCTTTAAAACTGTTTAATTCAACACACACAAGCAACAGAACACAGCAGTACATGCATCCAGCTACATTTGAAATCGGTCAGCAGGTGCTCGTCAGCCAATCAGGATGCACTGTCATACACCCTTTACCTGCCATACCACATCTAGCAGCCATTAGCATTCAGGTGGGAGGCTTCAGTTGGACGCCATCGCAAGATTGCGTCGCTAGCAGGACCGCCCCGTGCAGGCATCCCTCCCACAGGGGTCCCTCCCTAACCGCTCACCTGTCCGCCATGTCCTAGAGCTGAAAGAAAACGTTTAAAAACACACGATTGGTTCACACGATTGGTTAACACAGAAGAATAGAGGTTTAAATTAGCTTTTGCAGCCTGACAGTTACTCTTTAACTGGTAACTACCTCTATTTTGCTAGTATTTGGCCCCACCCACATCATGTAATGGCTATACCCACTTTTTTGCTGCTTTCTTCGGTACTGGGTACATTTGCTTGGGGATGACCCACAAAGGGGTACATGTGCTGAGAAGGTTGAGAATCACTGCTCTACGGGGTAGTTCACACTAGGGGCCTGATTCACAAAGTGGTGCAAAGTGTTTGCACGCCTGTGAAATGCCATTTATCACGCCTAAACTCAGTTTAGGCGTGATAAAAAGAAACACGCGTGAAATTCCAGCGCGCAATCGCGCAGTGCGCGCGATGCGCCCATTAAACCCTATGGGCGCTGCACGCTCAATTGCGCGATCAGCAGCACAAAGCGGTGATAACTCTGCTAGTGCAAAGGTTATCACGCCTGAAGTCTTTTAGGCGTGATAACTGGGTTATCACCGTTTGTGAATTAGGCCCCTGGAATGCAAATAGTGATTTTTATTTATTTTTTGCTGCGATTTTGTTGTTGTTCCCATTCAATAGACTGAGAATCACATCACAATCAGTAGGACGAGATCCCCGCACTTTGGCCCATGTGGCTCGATTCCGCCGCATAAACACGCCGTGTATGCCCAGCATAATACTATTAGCCACAGCCCCTGAACAAGCATGCAGACGTTCAGGTGTTTCTGACATAACTGTCAGATTTGACAAGATTAGCTGCATGCTGGTTTCTGGTGTTATTCAGACACCACTGCAGCCAAATAGATCAGCAGGGCTGCCAGGCAACCTGGTATTGTTTTAAAAGGAAATAAATATGGAACCTCCATATACTTTTCACTTAAAGGGAACCTTAACTGAACGGGGGGTAAAGAGTTTTACTTACCTGGGGCTATTGCCAGCCCCCTGCAGCAGTCCTGTGCCCTCGGCGCCACTCTGGAATCCTCTGGTCCCCCGCTGTCACTTAGTTTCGTTTTTGACGACTCACCAGTCGCCGGCCGCCATGCGTATTATTGGACGCATTCACCAATGCAATTAGCGCTATTGCGGACCGCAACGCGTACAAAAATACGCGTTGCAGAATATCTACGCGTGCGGAATGCGGCAACGCGTATTTTTGTACGCGTTGCGGTCCGCAATAGCGCTAATTGCATTGGTGAATGCGTCCAATAATACGCATGGCGGCCGGCGACTGATGAGTCGTCAAAAACGAAACTAAGTGACAGCGGGGGACCAGAGGATTCCAGAGTGGCGCCGAGGGCACAGGACTGCTGCAGGGGGCTGGCAATAGCCCCAGGTAAGTAAAACTCTTTACCCCCCGTTCAGTTAAGGTTCCCTTTAAGTTGCCCTATAAAGTGTTCCTTAGCCAGAGTTTGGGTACAGAATCGGATGCACAAGATGAGGGAAGCCTCTGGATCCTAAAAAGACTCTTCACTGTGTCATATTGTCCCCTGATGCCTCTTATGGACCCTCCAAAGATTACAGACAAGGGCAGGGGGTAGGTGTCCTAGAGGGCCAGAGGATGGCAGGGGAAGACTCATTAGGATCCAGAGGCTTGCCTCTCCTATGTGTTTTCTGAACCCAACCTTTAAAAGGAAATGAATATGGGAGCCTCCATATTGCTCTCACTTCAGGGGTACTTTAATTATGTAACTGAGGCCTCATGATGTACCTCAAAGCATTTAAACTAGAGGGCTTTTGGTGGCCTCCCCTCACGTGACAGATCTCCTAGCACCTGACACTGCTCACAGCTCTCCCATTTCTGCTGACTTGTGCATTAAAAACATGGGATTTACAATAAGGTACAAAACCTGAATTGAAAGTTTAAAAGATAATTATTTGTATATGTAACTGCAATGGTATTTACAACCTCTGTGCAGTTTCATATTCCTAATCTTCATTAAACTTAAAGGACCACTATTGTGAAAAATTGTAAAATTTGAAATGCATACAAATAAGTACAGCCATAAATTTCCTATGTTGCTGTCACCTACAGTAGGTAGTACAAATCTGATGGAACTGGCAGGTTTTGAACTAGTCCATGTCCTCATGGGGGAGTCTCCGGATTTCCTTTATACTTTACAAAAACATTTCCTGTAAAGGATCTATACAAACATGTGGGTTATCCCCCCACCCCCACCCACCCACCCTACCTGTTTGCACATTATTTTGGCAGTTGGACTGAGTAACTGCTGTTCACTAATGCCCCTTTTACACTTAACCTCCCTGGCGTTTGATTTCCCCAGGATTTCTGTGCAAAAAGTGATCCAACTAATTTGTATAACTTTATTTTCCTGTAACTTGCCAAAGTGTGTCAAGCAAGGGTCTAGTATACAGTGCAGGAGAGTACTGACATGTATGCAGCATGTTTTGTATGACTTGTATATCTGTCAGTACCGCTAGGGAGGTTAAAGGACCACTACCATGAATCATTTAATTTTCAGCGATCCCACAGTAGATATAACAAGTATATTAGCAGCCTTGCTGTGTTGTTGTTTGTTTTGTTTGTTTGTGATGGCCCTTTAATTTCCCATATATCACTGTGATCTGCGTCCGTCAGTCCCTCACACAACGCTGACGGACTTTTGTAATTAGCAGTCACAGCAGGGGGAGCCTTTTTTGGTTTTTGTTTTATCAACTGCCGAAAACTGTTATGCACAGGCTCACCTGCTGCCCGTCTTCCCCATACAGCCAAAGGACCCCAGCACTATACATTTCCACAGGCTGTGAGGGAGGCAGCTGCCGGCGCAGACGCTGCTGCGCAATGAGCCGCTCTCCCTATCCAGCCTTTCACTGCTTGTCTGTTAATGACGACGTGCGGCTAATGAGCCACTCTGCCTTCCATCCAGCGGCTCTTCCCCTGATGGCGTATTGAGCCGCTCCTCGGCAAATTAATTATTACACAGCAGGCTTTTTTTTATTTATTTATTTTTTACTTTTAAAACCTCTTACCGATGCATCACCCACTTGTGTTCAATATTTCCCTAATTATTTAAAAAAAAATTAAAAACTCTGAAAAATTGCTTGTCTACTGTGGGCGTACAGTGATGTCACAGAACAAGAGCGCGCTCGCTCCCCCTGCATCTTCACTCAGCATGTGATTCTCACTGCAGTGGAGTGTGCACCCGGCACGCAGGAGCTCCTTTCCTTTGACATCACTGCGGCCACAGGGGAGCAGAATGGACCTACTGTGCATTAAGGCATAGTATGTCCAGGTTAGGAGTTGCCGAGGATAACAGGACTGAGTATAGGAGAACGAGAGGTTCAGTAACTGTTTGATAAAAAGTTAACATCAGCTAATGTAATTGATAGAGAAATATGACAATCCTGCAGGATGTCAGTTTTTTTTTTATTCTGCTCGTAAAAAAAGCATTAACTGAAGGACCACAGCCCCCCCCCATAACTATTTTTATTTATTTCTCAAGCAACTGGAAAGCACACATATCTAGCATTAGGCAATCACCTGTGCCAGATACTGGGGGTGTTTTATGTATGGCCACCTTAAAGAGAATCTGTACTCTAATATTCTTACAATAAAAAGCATACCATTCTATTCCTTATTTTCTCCTGTGCCCCTCTGTGCTGTTTCTGCCACTCTCTGCTGCAATCCTGGCTTGTAATTAACAGTTTTAGGCAGTGTTTACAAACAAACTAACCAGCTTCTAATAGGCTCAGCTAAGCATAGTGTATGAGTCATTCAGAGTGTGCAGGGGGCCTGCAGAGGGTGTGTATCGCTTCTACCAATCACAAGCAGCCCTGCACATTCCACACAATCAATCCTTAGCCCGACAAACAGGACAGAGGAAAGATGCATTGATTTATTACAGAGACAGTGCAGTTAGGAAAGACTGCTGTAAGCCAGAGCAGATTAGAACAGGCATAGGAACTTATAGGATAGAAGAACTAAGGCTGAAAAATTTGTTAGTCTCTTTAAGATTTGCTGGTAAAGCACCCCATGCTGCTAAACCCCTCCCAGATTTTAACCTCACAATCGATAAGACCATTCCCCCTACCTCCCAGACCTGTTGTCCGGGAATCACCCTGGACTCTGCCCTTTCCTTCATCCCCCACATCCAAAACGTCAGCATAGCCTGCAATTTCCACCTCCATAATATCTCCAAGAGCCGCCCCTTTCTGACCCTGGATACGACCAAGCTGCTTGACCATGCCCTCATCATCTCCCGCCTTGATTACTGCAGCTTCTTTCTGTCTGGCCTTCCCTTGAAACGCATTTCCCCCCTTCAATCCGTTATAAACACGGCTGCAGGACTCATCCATTCTTCCCACTGCTCTGCATCCACATCATCCCTGCACTGGCTCATTATCTGATTCAGGGTAAGTTTCAAGATTCTATGCCTCCCCTAGTTACATCTCTGAGCTTGTTGACAGGTATACACCAGGCCATGCCTTCCCGTCCTCCATTGACCTTTTCCTCACTGCCATGTGAATTTCCAGCTCTCATGCGTACCTGTAGGATTTCTCCAGAGCTGCCCCACTCTATGGAATTCCCTTCCACTGCCCATCAGACTCTTTCCCCCTTCTTTAAAGGGGTTCTGTTAGGGGTTTCTGAGAAGAAAAACAGACCCTTACCTTGGGCTTCTATCAGCCCCATGCAGCGGTAATGTCCCACGCTGTCCTCCTCCCATCTGCTGTTCTCCGGCCCCGGTCTAAACGGCATGGGATCCAACTGCGGCTGCGCTAGAGTGGCCGCGCACGCCCTCGCTTCCGCCTGCGTCATCGGAAGCTTACTGCGCAAGCGCAGTACAAGGCTCCGTTGTACTGTGCCTGCGCAGTAAGCCTCAGATGACGCGAGCGGAGGCACGGCAACGCGCATTATTCGTCTGTATGTCAGACGAATAATAGCCCGGTGCCGGCTGCGGGGAACGGCAGATGGGAGCAGGACGGCGTGGGACATTACCACTGCAGGGGGCTGATAGAAGCCCAAGGTAAGTGGCAGTTTTTCTCCTCAGGAACCCCCACAGAACCCCTTTAATACATTCAAGCAAGCCCTCAAAACCCGCCTCTTCAATATTTCCTACCCACCCCTTTCTACACAGTAATTCTCTACTGATACATATTCTACAGCCCTACTTTGTGTGTTTGTCTCCCCTCCCCTTGTAAGCCTCTAGCAGGGTCCTCCCTTCCCTAGTGTAGTCTACATGATCGTGTGCTCCTTTCCTATGACTGCCTCGTATTTGTATTACTGGGCCTACCTAACCAGCCCCAATCACATGATCATGTCTCTTATACCCTCTTCACCTTCCCTAGTGTATTCTACATGATAGTGTGCTCCTTTCCTATGACCGCCTTGTACTTGTATTACTGGGCCTACCTAACCAGCCCCAATCACATGATCATGTATCCTGTACCCTCTCTCTTCCCTAGTGCATCCTACATGATCGTGTGCTCCTTTCCTATGACAGCCTCGTACTTGTATTACTGGACCTACCTAACCAGCCCAAATCACATGATCATGTATCTTGTACCCTCTCCCTTCCCTAGTGTATTCTACATGATCGTGTGCTCCTTTCCTGTGACAGCCTCGTACTTGTATTACTGGACCTACCTAACCAGCCCAAATCACATGATCATGTCTCTTGTACCCTCTCCCTTCCCTAGTGCATCCTACATGATCGTGTGCTCCTTTCCTATGACAGCCTCGTACTTGTATTACTGGACCTACCTAACCAGCCCAAATCACATGATCATGTCTCTTGTACCCGGTTTGCCTTGTATAGCTTTGTCCTATATTGTATAGCCTTGTTGCGTCTGTCATCTGTCATCCTTTGTATCCTTGTATTTATTGTCCTGCGCTGCGTAATATGTTGGCGCTTTATAAATACAATAAATAATAATAATCATGAGGCTCCTTCTCGCTGAAGTCTGAGGATCTGCTGCTGATCTTGGCTCTATATATTACAGCAGACTTTCTGAGGCTTTGCTTGGATACACCTCTTGAGGGTTTACTACTTTTTTGGGCAGCAGAAAAAGGGTGAACACTACATTAGACAATTGATTGTAACTGTCCAATCTTTTTAGGCTGCTATTCATAGCATTTTCTTCTGTGCTCCTTATTAGTCCCCAGTACTGTACAGCAACTAATTTTCGTGACCAGGGGCCCTGCTGCACGTAGCAACTGTAATGTTAGTAAACTACCAACGTCTAAAAATCTGTGGAGCATAAGTAAAGCTGAGTACACGGTACAATTTCTAACCAGTCCGATCTGATTCCGATCGATTTTTGGGTACTTATCAATGAAAAAACGTTTGAGAACAATTTGGACGTCTACATTTTCTTATCAGATCATTGGTCGATCTGATGGAAAATTGTACAGTGTGTATGAGGCTTAATGCTCATTCTAGCTGCGTCTCGGCCCCTTCTGGATCTGATGATCGCTTACTGAAAGACTGGCATAATAGGAATCTTATAAACTGCATCGTTCTGTAATTGCATTAGGCTTATGTTCATAGGTAGATTTAGTAGCACGTTTCTCTTATTAGTTGCTTTTTATATTTTTCCTTTTTTTTTCCTTTTTGTTTTTCAGGTTCCCGTGTTTCGTGTCCTACAGCATTTTGCAACCACTCCCTTTTTGGTATGTTCATTAACCACTTTGTACCTTCAGTGAAAGCAGATCTCGGTACCGGAGCATTTTTTTTTGCCTTTGGGTGTGTTACATTTCCACAGCTTATAATTCTTCTGTACTTTCAGTGTTCTCCCCAGAATTTTTTTCCAGCCGGGTGGTATGAAAAAGTAGCCGGGTGGGGTGAGATGAGAGAATGCAGGGCCGGTGCTTCTCTGCACAATTCTGCTTACAGCAGAGGAGGAGGCGAGCCGATGACAGCCCGGGTGCTCACCAAAACTAGCCGGGTGGAGCACCCAGCTAAAAGAGCCTGCGCAGAACACTGACTTTTTCATAAATAGACAATCTTGGTATTGTTTTTTTTTTTTTTTTTTTTTTTCAGAACAAATAGGGCTTCATTCTAATATTAAACATTTAATCCCACACATTACAACAAAACAATAAACACATTTTGAAAAAAAAAAAAAAAGTTTTTTCACTTTGACGCCACAAAAGTATTTTAACCAGTTCACCCCCAAGGGTTTTTACCCTGACGGACGAGAACAATTTTCACCTGTCACCTGTCCCTTTTATTCCCTAATAATTTTATTACTACTTACCACAAGAAAATGATCTATACCTCTTTTTCTTCGCCACCAATTAGGCTTTCTGTGGGTAGTACATTTTGCTAAGAATTTTTTTATTCTAAATGCGTTTTAATTGGAAAAATACCAAAATAATGGGAAAAAATTATTTTCTCAGTTTTCAGCCATGATAGTTTTAAAATTAAACATTCTCCTGTGGATAAAACCGACACATTTTATTTGCCCAGTTGTCCCGATTATTAAACAGTTTAAATTATGTCCCTATCACAATGTATGGCGACAATATATTACTTTGAAATATAGGTGTTGTTTTTCTGTTTTGTTTTTTTGTCTGGTCCATAATTACAAGCCCCTATGTAGTAAAGTAAAATTAATTTTCCCTCATAAAATATAGATTAAAAAAGCTGAGTCCTTAACCGCTTGCCGCCCGCGTCACGCCAGTAGGCGTGGCCGCGGCGGCAGCCCCAGGACCAGCTAACGCCAATTGGCGGAAAGTCCTGGGGCAGCAGTTTACGGGAGATCGCGCGCACGGTGCGCGCGATCTCCCGCTTGGTGGGTGGAGCTGAGCTCCGCCTTCAGTCGCCGCTCGGGAGACTGTTACACGGCGAAACCGCCGTGTATTTACATGTGCAGCGCTGCGATCAGCAGCAGCGCTGCACTGGGGACAGCCGTGTGACACGGCTGTCCCCATGGGGGACAAGAGAGCGATCGGCTCTCATAGGCAGAAGCCTATGACAGCCGATCGCCGTGATTGGCCGGCTGGGGGGAGGGAGGGGATTTAGAAAAAAAAAAGAAAATGGCAAAAAATATTAAAACAAACAAACAAATATTTATAAAAAAAAAAAATAAACACGGGGGGGGCGATCAGACCTCACCAACAGAGAGCTCTGTTGGTGGGGAGAAAAGGGGGGGGAGATCACTTGTGTGCAGAGCTATACGGCCCTGCAGCTTGGCCTTAAAGCTGCAGTGGCCAATTATTGTAAAATTAGGCTGGTCACAAGGGGGGTTTACCACCATGGTCCTCAAGAGGTTAAAGTGAACCTAAAGTCAGACAGAAAAAATGAGTTTAACTCACCTGGGGCTTCCCTCAGCCCCCTGAAGCTGATCGGTGCCCACGCTGACTCCATCAGATGTCCCTGGACCGGCCGGCGGCGACTTCCGGTTTCGCCGTCACCGACCGACAGACTGGGAACACGAGTGATTCTTCACGTTCCCAGCCAGAATAGCGCCCCCTATGCTGCTATTGCAGCATAGGGAGGCCGCAATAGCAGCATAGGGGGCGCTATTCTGGCTGGGAACGCGAAGGATCACACGCGTTCCCAGCCTGTCGGCCGGTGACGGCGAAACCAGAAGTCACCGCCGGCAGGTCCAGGGACATCTGATGGAGTCAGCGTGGGCACCGATCAGCTTCAGGGGGCTGAGGGAAGCCCCAGGTGAGTTAAACTCCTTTTTTCTGTCTGACTTTAGGTTCACTTTAAAGGGATACTGTAGGGGGGTCGGGGGAAAATTAGTTGAACTTACTCGGGGCTTCTAATGGTCCCCCGCAGACATCCTGTGTTGGCGCAGCCACTAACCGATGCTCCGGCCCCGCCTCCAGTTCACTTCTGGAATTTCTGACTTTGAAGTCAGAAAACCACTGCGCCTGCGTTGCCGTGTCCTCGATCCCGCTGATGTCACCAAGAGCGCACAGCACAGGCCCAGTATGGCCTGTGTCTGCGCAGTACACTCCTGGTGACATCAGCGGGAGTGAGGACATGGCAACGCAGGCGCAGTGGTTTTCTGACTTTAAAGTCAGAAATTCCAGAAGTGAACTGGAGGCGGGGCCGGAGCATCGGTGAGTGGCTGTGCCAACACAGGATGTCTGCGGGGGACCATTAGAAGCCCCGGGTAAGTTCAACTCATTTTCCCCCGACCCCCCCCCCCCCCCCCCCCCCCCCCCTACAGTATCCATTTAAGGCAACTATTTATTTATTTTAAGCTGATTTTTTTTTCTTAAGTGTTGTTTTTTTTTTGGGGGGGGGGGGGGGGGGTTGAAAGTGTAGTTTATTTATTTTATTAATATTGTGTATGTGCATAGTATGTATGCGCCTGTATGTGTAATATACTTTTTGGCCGCAAGATGGTGCACACTCCCGTTATAGTTGACGGTTTAATACCTGCGATTGTCATTAAATGGTTAAAAGACGAGTTAAAGATGTATTTTTTTTTCCTAAAACTATTTTTTTCAATGTCTTTTATGTAGAGCAGGGGTGCCCAATAGGTCGGTCGCGATCTACCGGTAGATCGCGACCGCCTATTTGGTAGATTTCGGCCGTGTCCCTGTTAAATTTTGCGGCCGGCAGCTATCCGATTCTGCTGCTGGCCAATTGGAAGAGGCAGAGGAGGAGAGAGGTGGTACAGCGGGAGAGGAGGACGCCCGCCATTCAGCCGCCAATCTGCACGCTAGCCAGCGCGGCCAAAGGAGGGGAGACCAGGAGGAGCCCCTGACACCGCCGCTGGAACTGGAGGGAGGTAAGTGGCACCTACGCCTGCCTACACTATACCTGGCTAACTATACTGAAGGCCCCTACACCTAACTACACTATACCTGGCTAACTGTACTGAAGGCACCTACACCTAACTACACTATACCTGGCTAACTATACTGAAGGCACCTACACCTATCTACACTATACCTGGCTAACTATACTGAAGGCACCTACACCTAACTACACTATACCTGGCTAACTATACTGAAGCCACCTACACCTAACTACACTATACCTGGCTAACTATACTGAAGGTTCCTGCACCTAACTACACTATACCTGGCTAACTGTACTGAAGGCACCCACACCTAACTACACTATACCTGGCTAACTATACTGAAGGCCCCTACACCTAACTACACTATACCTGGCTAACTATACTGAAGGCATCCACACCTAACTACACTATACCTGGCTAACTATACTGAAGGCACCCATACCTAACTACACTATACCTGGCTAACTATACTGAAGGTCCCTGCCCCTAACTACACTATACCTGGCTAACTATCCTGAAGGCTCCTACACCTAACTACACTATACCTGGCTAACTATACTGAAGGCACCCATACCTAACTACACTATACCTGGCTAACTATACTGAAGGCCCCTACACCTAACTACACTATACCTGGCTAACTATACTGAAGGCACCCACACCTAACTACACTATACCTGGCTAACTATACTGAAGGCCCCTACACCTAACTACACTATACCTGGCTAACTGTACTGAAGGCACCTACACCTAACTACACTATACCTGGCTAACTATACTGAAGGCACCCACACCTAACTACACTATACCTGGCTAACTATACTGAAGGCCCCTACACCTAACTACTCTATACCTGGCTAACTATACTGAAGGCATCCACACCTAACTACACTATACCTGGCTAACTATACTGAAGGCGCCTACACCTAACTACACTATACCTGGCTAACTATACTGAAGGCTCCTACACCTAACTACACTATACCTGGCTAACTATACTGAAGGCACCCACACCTAACTACACTATACCTGGCTAACTATCCTGAAGGCACCTACACCTAACTACACTATACCTGGCTAACTATACTGAAGGCACCCACACCTAACTACACTATACCTGGCTAACTATATTGAAGGCACCCACACCTAACTACACTATACCTGGCTAACTATACTGAAGGCACCTACACCTAACTACACTATACCTGGCTAACTATACTGAAGGCATCCACACCTAACTACACTATACCTGGCTAACGATACTGAAGGCACCCACACCTAACTACACTATACCTGGCTAACTATCCTGAAGACACCTACACCTAACTACACTGTACCTGGCTAACTATACTGAAGCCACCTACACCTAACTACACTATACCTGGCTATCTGTACTGAAGCCACCTACACCTAACTACACTATACCTGGCTATCTGTACTGAAGCCACCTACACCTAACTACACTATACCTGGCTAACTATCCTGAAGACACCTACACCTAACTACACTGTACCTGGCTAACTATACTGAAGCCACCTACACCTAACTACACTATACCTGGCTAACTGTACTGAAGGCACCTACACCTAACTACACTATACCTGGCTAACTATACTGAAGGCATCCACACCTAACTACACTATACCTGGCTAACTATACTGAAGGCACCCATACCTAACTACACTATACCTGGCTAACGATACTGAAGGCACCCACTCCTAACTACACTATGGCTAACGATACTGAAGGCACCCACTCCTAACTACACTATGGCTAACGATACTGAAGGCACCCACACCTAACTACACTATACCTGGCTAACTATACTGAAGGCACCCACACCTAACTACACTATACCTGGCTACCTATACTGAAGGCACCCACACCTAACTACTCTATACCTGGCTCACTATCCTGAAGGCACCCACACCTAACTATACTATACCTGGCTAACTATACTGAAGGCACCCACACCTAACTACACTATACCTGGCTAACTATACTGAAGGCATCCACACCTAACTACACTATACCTGGCTAACTATACTGAAGGCACCTACACCTAACTACACTATACCTGGCTAACTATACTGAAGGCACCCACACCTAACTACACTATACCTGGCTCACTATACTGAAGGCCCCTACACCTAACTACACTATACCTGGCTAACTATCCTGAAGCCGCCTACACCTAACTACACTATACCTGACTAACTGTACTGAAGCCACCTACACCTAACTACACTATACCTGGCTAACTGTACTGAAGGCACCTACACCTAACTACTCTATACCTGGCTAACTATACTGAAGGCACCCACACCTAACTACACTATACCTGGCTAACTGTCCTGAAGCCACCTACACCCTAACTACACTATACCTGGCTAACTGTACTGAAGCCACCTACACCTAACTACACTATACCTGGCTAACTATACTGAAGGCACCTACACCTAACTACACTATACCTGGCTAACTATACTGAAGCCACCTACACCTAACTACACTATACCTGGCTATCTGTACTGAAGCCACCTACACCTAACTACACTATACCTGGCTAACTATACTGAAGGCACCTACACCTAACTACACTATACCTGGCTAACTATACTGAAGCCACCTACACCTAACTACACTATAACCTGGCTAACTATACTGAAGGCACCCACACCTAACTACACTATACCTGGCTAACTATACTGAAGGCACCCACACCTAACTACACTATACCTGGCTAACTATCCTGAAGGCCCCTACACCTAACTACACTATACCTGGCTAACTATAATGAAGGCACCGACACCTAACTACACTATACCTGGCTAACTATCCTGAAGGCTCCTACACCTAACTACACTATACCTGGCTAACTATACTGAAGGCACCCACACCTAACTACACTATACCTGGCTAACTATAATGAAGGCACCGACACCTAAATACACTATACCTGGCTAACTATACTGAAGGCCCCTACACCTAACTATACTATACCTGGCTAACTGTCCTGAAGGCACCTACACCTAACTACACTATATCTGGCTAACTATACTGAAGGCCCCTACACCTAACTACACTATACCTGGCTAACTATACTGAAGGCACCTACACCTAACTACACTATACCTGGCTAACTATACTGAAGGCACCTACACCTAACTACACTATACCTGGCTAACTGTACTGAAGGCACCTATACCTAACTACACTATACCTGGCTAACTATCCTGAAGGCACCACACCTAACTACACTATACCTGGCTAACTATCCTGAAGGCCCCTACACCTAACTACACTATACCTGGCTAACTATACTGAAGGCACCTACACCTAACTACACTATACCTGGCTAAGTGTACTGAAGGCACCTATACCTAACTACACTATACCTGGCTAACTATACTGAAGGCACCCACACCTAACTACACTATACCTGGCTAACTATCCTGAAGGCCCCTACACCTAACTACACTATACCTGGCTAACTATAATGAAGGCACCGACACCTAACTACACTATACCTGGCTAACTATCCTGAAGGCTCCTACACCTAACTACACTATACCTGGCTAACTATACTGAAGGCACCCACACCTAACTACACTATACCTGGCTAACTATAATGAAGGCACCGACACCTAAATACACTATACCTGGCTAACTATACTGAAGGCCCCTACACCTAACTATACTATACCTGGCTAACTGTCCTGAAGGCACCTACACCTAACTACACTATATCTGGCTAACTATACTGAAGGCCCCTACACCTAACTACACTATACCTGGCTAACTATACTGAAGGCACCTACACCTAACTACACTATACCTGGCTAACTATACTGAAGGCACCTACACCTAACTACACTATACCTGGCTAACTGTACTGAAGGCACCTATACCTAACTACACTATACCTGGCTAACTATACTGAAGGCACCTACACCTAACTACACTATACTGAAGGCACCTACACCTAACTACACTATACCTGGCTAACTGTACTGAAGGCACCTATACCTAACTATACTATACCTGGCTACCTATACTGAAGGCAGATATACCTAGCTATCTATACTTCAGGCACCTATACCCATGTACCTATACTGCAGGCACGTATACCTAGCTACCTAAAGGTTGGTAGATCTCCTGGACTCGGCAAATTTTAAAGTAGCTCGCGAGCCGAAAAAATGTGGGCACCCCTGGTGTAGAGACACCAAATTTGTATATTAATTTCCAATTTGGTATTATTGGATGTCTCAGGAAAAATTGTATGTATTTGGGTTTTCGGTTTCTAGCACCATACTTCATTTATAGCAGGGCTAAAGGTACAAGACCATTGAATATCTCCCAAAATGGCCCCAACTAGACAACACTCCCCCCCCCCCCCCCCCCCCCCCTTCCCCATGTTTTTACAAGGGGTATAATTCGAGATTTGACCCTCTTGTCTTTCTCAATTTTGTTTGGAAAAATGTGGTAAAAAGTAATTTTTGGGGTGCAAACATGCTAATTTGAAAGCACATGATGTACATATGCTGTTTGGAGGCCACAAAATACACCCTAAAACGTTTCCTAAAACAACTTCTCCAGTGAATGGGCGGTCCCAAATACCAATGTCTCAGTCCTATTGTTAGAGAACTGGGGGGCCCACAATCGACTGAGTGCATTACCATGGACTGAAAATCTGAAGCAGAATTTTTGCACTATACTTCATTGATAGTGGTGCAAGACCCCTCGATATCCCCAGAATGACCCCATCTACATAACTAGACCCTCAAATGTATTTGGCAAGGGGTTTAAATTAAAGGATAACTCTGCAAAAATATAAATGTAAAAAAACTGGGAGCAGGCATGT
The DNA here is from genome assembly GCF_040937935.1 of Hyperolius riggenbachi. NCBI lineage: Eukaryota > Metazoa > Chordata > Amphibia > Anura > Hyperoliidae > Hyperolius > Hyperolius riggenbachi. The sequence continues at coordinate 277,503,570 of NC_090653.1, forward strand.
GTACTGATGCCCTGGAACTGGCTCAGTCGCGTCGGTCCGGGTCTACTGCGCATGCACTGAAGACCCAGACTGGCCTATTACCGGGGCTGAAGGGTAGACTGCGGGACGACGACGTAGGACTCGCGTGTTTATGCTGCAGGAGGAAGCTGCGGTGAGTATCAAATCTTGTTTTACGGCTCTGGTACACTTTTTTTTTTTTTTAAGGAGAGGGAAGCATCTGGGTCCTAATGAGCATTCTCTTCACGGTCCCCGCGTTCCAACACTCGATCCTTGGTTCAAATCTCCAGCCACGGGAGTATTCGGGAGCCTGAGTGCTCTCGAAGACAGGTGGCTCTATACTATGCATGTGCAAGACAGCATGCTCACACATGTGCAGCACGGAGCAGCACGCTTTGGGAGCACTCAGGCTCCCAAAGACTTCCGAAGCCTCAGGCAGTGGCGGAGAGCAGATTCTGCCCTGGAACGCGCGGACCGTGAGGAAATCTGGAAGTCTTATTAGGACCCTTTGCCTTCCCTCTCCTTAGGTGAGTAACTGTTTTTTGTTTTAAATTTCACTTCGGGCTCCCTTAAACGAGATGCCAGTAACTCCAGGTTGATGCAGATTCAATTAAATGCAGTATCTGCCATCGTGAATTCTATCATAAAAATTCACATCACCATAAAGCCTTCACCACCATGCTTTAGGGCTCAGACACACTATAAACACGTTTCCCAACGCTTGCAATTGATTCGCTTTTTGAAAATCGCTCCCATTCACTTGCGTAAAAAATTGCTGCAATTGCATATGTGTAAAAACGTACGCAATCACTGCAGTTTTTACCACTATTTTAATGCAAGTGAATGGGAGCAATTTTTAAAAAGCTAATCAACCGCAAACTTTCCGGAAAGTGCTTATAGTGTGTCTGAGCCCGTATGGTGCCCATACATGGTACAATATTTTTTTAATTTTTTTAATTAGACAATTTTGTTTAATTATGCCATTAGATCGAATATAAAGTTTTTACCAACATGTACGATCAGATTTTTATAGAACAAATTGGAACATCGTTCATGTGTTGTTTTTGTTTTTTGTTTTTTTTACTTTCATTTGATTTGATTGTTTTGGTCGAACAAACGGTAAAATCTAACGTTTTTATTGTACCATGGATGGGCACCATTACAGTTTATATTGGCCTCTTCAGGTGAAATGTAATCTTTGATCTTTGCCAAATGTATTTCTGCCCTGTGCAGAGCGCACATTTGTTTTGCTCTGTTCTTAGAGGCTCTTATAGTACACCTTATCTGAGAGGGGCAATTGAGGCTGCTGTATTTGTTTCCTTTTAAACAATACCAGTTACCTGGCAGTACCATTGATCTTTTTGGTCGTTGGTGGCAGATGTTTAGCTTGCCTGCCAGACAATGTGCATTGTTTAAAGGGAAATATAGCCCCCTCCATATCCTTTAGTTTCAGGCGTACCTTAAGCAAGCTTTCTATTTAACTAAATTGCCTCCCTACTGGTGCTGATGGTTTTTACTTTCTTTTCAGTGGCGGGTGCTGTCTTGGGAGTCGTAGGATTCATAGTTTCTGTAGCGTCCCTGATTTACTATGTAAGTATTTTGCATTTCCTACACTAATTTGTTTCATGACTAACCACTTAAGTGGTTTCAGACAGTACGTCTACGTCCTGAAGGACTTCAGTTCCCACCCAGGGACATAGATATTTGTCTATTGAAGCTGACGCTCGCTCCTGCGCACATTCTCGCCACTGAACATCGGAGGGGAGATGAATGATTGGGAACGCCGTTTCCATTTATTAACCTCCTGAGTGGTATGCCCGACACTGTTGATCATGCCGCTTAAAAGGTTTTGCTGGCCTCAGGAGTCGACTTCCCCTCCCCCCTTTTAAACTTGGTGTACTTGTGCACAACCCCCCAATTGCCCCCAATCCAGCCGCTTATACATTACCCAGCCTGGTTCCAGTGATCGGTGCAGCCTCCCCGCACAGCTCCGGTCTTCTCTAAGGGGAGGATCGGGACTGCGCATGACATGTGCGATCCTCCCCATAGAGCAGACCGGAGCTGTGCGGGGAGGCTGCGCCGATCACTGGAACCAGGCTGGGTAATGTATAAGCAGGAGGGGGGTTGCACACTTATGCTAGCCTAGTGCTAGCTAACATCTTATTCAGCCACATAAAATAGTTTTGTAGGGGGGGGGGGGGGGGGCGGTATCTGGCTAGAAAAACCTCCTGAGCGGCGTAACGCTCAGGAGGTCAATGTCGGTCACCGTGTCAGTGATCGCTGGCATCAATGAGATGGCGCGATCATTGTAACTAATGAAGTAACACGTCCATGCATTACTTCCTGTTAGCGTATTTATTGAACCATAACAGAATAATGCACAAGGACATCTTGTGGCCAAATAAAATTACACCTAAATACATTTTATTTTGATAAAAGACTTACATTTAAAATTGACATCTTGCCTTCCACACTATCCCATAATTACCCAAAATAAAAATTTTGCATAAAAAAATAAAACCATTACAATAATGGGGGGTGCCGCTGGCGGACATCACGGCCTTTTAGTACCTCACAGCTTTGTCAGCGGAGCCGGGAGGGATAGAGGAAGCAGCCAATCGGGCTGCAGTAAATAATCAGGGAGGCATAGGGTAATGAAGGGGAGGACCAGGGAGGGCAGTAGATAGAAAAAAATCCTCCCAGGATGCTCTGCTACATCTGTTATGCGGCCTCCTTGGGAGCATGGGGGAAAAGAGGATTCCTATTCAGCCCACAAAGTAAGAAAGATTTTTAAATTCAATACTGTCTTTTTTGCTACCTGCCAAACTGTTTAACACAGGGGAACAAAGGCTTACATTTGTAAATAGCAAAGAAATGAACAGCGCTACTTAAAAACAGACAAGTGCCTACCTGCAAGAGAGCGCAAGCCCCACTTGTGGGATAAAATACACACCTAGCATACACATAACCTGTCTACCACTGGAGGATGTTGGTTTCCTGTAACAGCTTGCATGCCTGGTGATGCGCTGATCCACTTTTTGCGCAATTTTCGATTTTACTTGGTAGCACACCCAGGCTATGCAGATGCATAGGTTAGGATTTAGTTAGTGTTAGGTCCCCTCCCATAGGGGGTGACTTCTCCGCAGTGGGAGGGACGAGTAGCTAACAAATTTCATGCAAGCTGTTACAGGAAACCAACATCCTCCAGTGGTAGACAGGTCATGTGTATGCTAGGTGTGTATTTTATCCCACAAGTGAGGCTTGCGCTCTCTTGCAGGTAGGCACTTATCTGTTTTTAAGTAGCGCTGTTTATTTCCTTGCCATGTACTAATTTACTTCATTTTTGGTCAGCTGCTCCCACTTAGCAGCCTTGCTTTTGGTGTATATGCAGAGCTTCTGTTTGGGTTCAAGGTGCGTTTGCAGTTTCTGGGGGGGCTCAGCGCACCTCTGATTGTAGGCCATTCGGAGGCGGCCTGGTGATGCGCTGATCCACCTTTTGCGCAAAGACTTAACCTCTTGAGGACTGCAGTGCTAAACCCCCCTAGTGACAAGGCAATTTTTAGTAAAATGGGCCACTGCAGCTTTAAGGTTAAGCTGCAGGGCCGCACAACACAGCACACAAGTGATTTCCCCCCTCCTTTTCTCCCCACCAACAGAGCTCTCTGTTGGTGGGGTCTGATCGCTCCCCCCCATGTTTATTTTTTTATTTTATAAATATTGTTTTCTTTCTTTATTAAAAATTCCCCCGTTTCTTTAAATGTCAACCCTCCCTCCCTCCCCACAGCCAGCCAATTATGGCGATCGGCTGTCATAGGCTTCTGCCTATGAGAGACGATCGCTCTCTTGTCCCCCAGGGGGACAGTCGTGTCACACGGCTGTCCCCAGTGCAGCGCTGCTGCTGATCGCAGCGCTGCACCATGTAAATAGACGGTAATCGCCGTCTAACAGTCTCCCGAGCGGCAATAGCCGCTTGGAGACTAAAGGCGGGGCGGAGCTCCGCCCCCCCCCCCCCCCCCCAAGCAGGAGAGGTGCGCTCGATCTCATGCAAATTACAGCCCCAGGACTTAACGCCAATCGGCGTTAGGCGGTCCCTGGGGCTGCCGATCGGCAAAAGGTTAAATTTGCTTTTGTTGCCTAACAGTTACTCTTTAACTGAGAAGGATGTGGATGTTTTCTTTTAAACCACGCCAGTTGCCTGGCAGCCCTGCTGATCTTTTTAGCCGCAGTAGTGGCTGAATCACACACCTGAAACAAGCATGCAGCTAATCCAGTCTGACTTCAGTCAGAGCACCTGATCTGTATGCTTGTTCAGGGGCTGTGGCTAACAGTATTAGAGACACAGGATCAGCAGGAGGAGTCAGGCAACTGGTATTTTAAATAGAAAAAATCCATATCCTTCTCAGTTTAGGTTCCCTTTAATTTTGATTATATGGGCTTGTAAATGGTGATGGATGCAAAACTGAAAAAATGCACCTTTATTTCCAAATAAAATTTTGACACCATACATTGTACTAGGGACATCTTTAATTGTTGTAATAACAGGGACAAATGGGCAAATAAAATGTGGGTTTTAGTTACGATAGAATGTATTTTAAAGCTATATTGGCCAAAAAATTTGAAATAATGCGTATTACACGCTGTTGTGGTAAGTATTAGATTAAGGAGTTGGAGTTGAGGAGTCTGAGCCATTTTGGGTACCTAGAGTCGGTGGTTTCATAAACTAAGTAATTGGAGTCAATGATTTTTGTACCAACTCCACAGCCCTGCATTTTGGGAAAAAATTATTTTATTCTAAATGCATTTTAACAGGAAAAATAAAAAAATAAAAAAAAAGTTTCTCCGTTTTTTGGCCAGTGTAGTTTAAAAATACATGCTACCGTAATTAAAACCCACACATATTGTTTGCCCATTGTCCCGGTTGATAAAACGTTTAAATTATTTCACTAGTACAATGTATGCTGTCAATATTTTATTTGGAAATATAGGTGCATTTTTTCAGTTTTGCGTCCATCACTAATTACAAGCCCATCATTTCATAAATAACGTATTTTTCAGACTATAAGACGCACCTTGGTTTAGAGGACAAAAACCAGGGAAAAATTATTCTAAACCTTGTGCGTCTATAGTACAGGGGTGTCTTCTTAACCCCGCCCCCCATTATGTTTCCCTTGTGCCTCGTGTCCTCCTCTGCCTTCTTGTCCTCTGGTGTCCCCCTGTGTCCTTGTGTCGCCCTGTGTCCTCTGGTGTCCCCCTGTGACATGCTGTGTCCTCTGGTGGTGTCCCCCTGTGACATGCTGTGTCCTCTGGTGCTGTCCCCCTGTGACACGCTGTGTTCTCTGGTGCTGTCCCCCTGTGACATGCTGTGTCCTCTGGTGCTGTCCCCCTGTGACACGCTGTGTCCTCTGGTGCTGTCCCCCTGTGACACGCTGTGTCCTCTGGTGCTGTCCCCCTGTGACACGCTGTGTCCTCTGGTGCTGTCCCCCTGTGACACGCTGTGTCCTCTGGTGCTGTCCCCCTGTGACACGCTGTGTCCTCTGGTGCTGTCCCCCTGTGACACGCTGTGTCCTCTGGTGCTGTCCCCCTGTGGCACGCTGTGTCCTCTGGTGCTGTCCCCCTGTGGCACGCTGTGTCCTCTGGTGCTGTCCCCCTGTGGCACGCTGTGTCCTCTGGTGCTGTCCCCCTGTGGCACGCTGTGTCCTCTGGTGCTGTCCCCCTGTGGCACGCTGTGTCCTCTGGTGCTGTCCCCCTGTGGCACGCTGTGTCCTCTGGTGCTGTCCCCCTGTGGCACGCTGTGTCCTCTGGTGCTGTCCCCCTGTGGCACGCTGTGTCCTCTGGTGCTGTCCCTCTGTGGCACGCTGTGTCCTCTGGTGCTGTCCCTCTGTGGCACGCTGTGTCCTCTGGTGCTGTCCCCCTGTGGCACGCTGTGTCCTCTGGTGCTGTCCCCCTGTGGCACGCTGTGTCCTCTGGTGCTGTCCCCCTGTGGCACGCTGTGTCCTCTGGTGCTGTCCCCCTGTGGCACGCTGTGTCCTCTGGTGCTGTCCCCCTGTGGCACGCTGTGTCCTCTGGTGCTGTCCCCCTGTGGCACGCTGTGTCCTCTGGTGCTGTCCCCCTGTGGCACGCTGTGTCCTCTGGTGCTGTCCCCCTGTGGCACGCTGTGTCCTCTGGTGCTGTCCCCCTGTGGCACGCTGTGTCCTCTGGTGCTGTCCCCCTGTGGCACGCTGTGTCCTCTGGTGCTGTCCCCCTGTGGCACGCTGTGTCCTCTGGTGCTGTCCCCCTGTGGCACGCTGTGTCCTCTGGTGCTGTCCCCCTGTGGCACGCTGTGTCCTCTGGTGCTGTCCCCCTGTGGCACGCTGTGTCCTCTGGTGCTGTCCCCCTGTGGCACGCTGTGTCCTCTGGTGCTGTCCCCCTGTGGCACGCTGTGTCCTCTGGTGCTGTCCCCCTGTGGCACGCTGTGTCCTCTGGTGCTGTCCCCCTGTGGCACGCTGTGTCCTCTGGTGCTGTCCCCCTGTGGCACGCTGTGTCCTCTGGTGCTGTCCCCCTGTGGCACGCTGTGTCCTCTGGTGCTGTCCCCCTGTGGCACGCTGTGTCCTCTGGTGCTGTCCCCCTGTGGCACGCTGTGTCCTCTGGTGCTGTCCCCCTGTGGCACGCTGTGTCCTCTGGTGCTGTCCCCCTGTGGCACGCTGTGTCCTCTGGTGCTGTCCCCCTGTGGCACGCTGTGTCCTCTGGTGCTGTCCCCCTGTGGCACGCTGTGTCCTCTGGTGCTGTCCCCCTGTGGCACGCTGTGTCCTCTGGTGCTGTCCCCCTGTGGCACGCTGTGTCCTCTGGTGCTGTCCCCCTGTGGCACGCTGTGTCCTCTGGTGCTGTCCCCCTGTGGCACGCTGTGTCCTCTGGTGCTGTCCCCCTGTGGCACGCTGTGTCCTCTGGTGCTGTCCCCCTGTGGCACGCTGTGTCCTCTGGTGCTGTCCCCCTGTGGCACGCTGTGTCCTCTGGTGCTGTCCCCCTGTGGCACGCTGTGTCCTCTGGTGCTGTCCCCCTGTGGCACGCTGTGTCCTCTGGTGCTGTCCCCCTGTGGCACGCTGTGTCCTCTGGTGCTGTCCCCCTGTGGCACGCTGTGTCCTCTGGTGCTGTCCCCCTGTGGCACGCTGTGTCCTCTGGTGCTGTCCCCCTGTGGCACGCTGTGTCCTCTGGTGCTGTCCCCCTGTGGCACGCTGTGTCCTCTGGTGCTGTCCCCCTGTGGCACGCTGTGTCCTCTGGTGCTGTCCCCCTGTGGCACGCTGTGTCCTCTGGTGCTGTCCCCCTGTGGCACGCTGTGTCCTCTGGTGCTGTCCCCCTGTGGCACGCTGTGTCCTCTGGTGCTGTCCCCCTGTGGCACGCTGTGTCCTCTGGTGCTGTCCCCCTGTGGCACGCTGTGTCCTCTGGTGCTGTCCCCCTGTGGCACGCTGTGTCCTCTGGTGCTGCCCCCCTGTGGCACGCTGTGTCCTCTGGTGCTGCCCCCCTGTGGCACGCTGTGTCCTCTGGTGCTGCCCCCCTGTGGCACGCTGTGTCCTCTGGTGCTGCCCCCCTGTGGCACGCTGTCTCCTCTGGTGCTGCCCCCCCGTGACACGCTGTCTCCTCTGGTGTCCCTGTCTGTGTGCTCGTCCCTATGTGCAGTGTTCCCGTGTCCCATCCACGTCTGTGGTGTTCCCGTGTCCCACCCATTTGTGCGGTGTCCTCATGTTTCTGTCCCTGTGCGCTGTGTCCTTTCCATGTGGGCAGTGTCCCAATCCATAAGTTTGGTGTCCCCCTGTGTCACATGCCTTTGTGTGGTATACTGTGTCGGATGTCTCCCTGTGTGCGGAGTCCCCGTGTCCCCATCTCTGCGTTCAGTTTCTGTGTCCTGCATACCATACCTTCTCCCTCATACTCAGGCTGATGAGGAAGTAGCTATCAACAAATCATGGAGGGGGGCGCTGCCCCTGACCATTTACAGTGATCAGGCTTTAAAGGGATGCTCTCGCCTACTTGCAGTTCCTGCAGAACAATTAGCCATCTGCTGCTATTCACCACATACGACCTGGAAGCACAGCGTGGCAGTGCTAGATTACAGTCTAGTACAGCAGCGGAATGCACACTAAATCCCTGTGGTGGAGAACACAGCTTAGTACAGGCTGGCTGAAGCTCCACCCACCTTGTGCAGTGATTGGCCTCGATGTAACAACCGTCGCTGTCGTCCTGAAGCTTCGCCCACGATGTGCAGTGATTGGCCCCGGTGTTGAGCATTATTCCGCCCTCGGGACTATCGCGTCCTGTAAGAAGGATGCAGACGTGAGCCCTGAAATTGGCGGTTTGGGGCAGCGCCCCCCCTACCTGATTGGTCGATGGCTACTTCTCATCAAAGCTGCTGGCTGCATCCTGAGGAGTCAGGGGAGACGCTAAGGTACACAGGATACAGGGGGACATTGAACACAGGGACAAGGGACTCTGCACACAGGGAAGGGACACTGCACACAGGGATGCCACACACTGGTGGACAGAGGACAAACCTAGTCGCTCGTCCGTACATTCGGACTAGACTTTTAGGGAGAAAAAGTGTCTTATAGTCCGAAAAATACGGTAACATTAATATACCCTCTTGACCTACATTTTTAAAAAGATCAGTCCCTAAGGTAACTATTTATGTATTTTTTTTTTATGCATATCATTTATTTATGTAACTATGAGAGAGGGTGGGACTTAAGGGGTTAATTTTAAATGGGTGTAATTTTACTATTTGGCCACAAGATGTCCTTGCGTATTTCCTATTAGCGTACTAAAAGTACACTAACCAGGAAGTAATGTTACTCCGGAAGATACAGTGACGCAGGCATCTCATTGACACGGGGACTTGTATTAAAGAGGAGCTGTCAGCGATACTATCTCAGAACAGAAACCCCACATATATACAGTGGGTTGCAAAAGTATTCGGCCCCCTTGAAGTTTTCCACATTTTGTCACATTACTGCCACAAACATGAATCAATTTTATTGGAATTCCACATGAAAGACCAATACAAAGTGGTGTACATGTGAGAAGTGGAACGAAAATTGTACATGATTCCAAACATTTTTTACAAATAAATAACTGCAAAGTGGGGTGTGCATAATTATCCGGCCCCCTTTGATCTGAGTGCAGTCAGTTGCCTATAGACATTGCCTGATGAGTGCTAATGACTAAATAGAGTGCACCTGTGTGTAATCTAATGTCAGTACAAATATAGCTGCTCTGTGACGGCCTCAGAGGTTGTCTAAGAGAATATTGGGAGCAACAACACCGTGAAGTCCAAAGAACACACAAGACAGGTCCAAGACAGGCTAGGGATCAAGTTATTGATGAATGTAAAGCAGGCTTAGGCTACAAAAAGATTTCCAAAACCTTAAACATCCCACGGAGCACTGTTCAAGCGATCATTCAGAAATGGAAGACAAGACAAATAACATTTATATTGCGCTTTTCTCCTTGCGGACTCAAAGCGCCAGAGCAGCAGCCACTAGGGCGCGCTCTATTGGCAGTAGCAGTGTAAGGGAGACTTGTCAAAGGTCTCCTACTGAATTAGTGCTGGCTTACTGAACAGGCAGAGCCGAGATTCGAACCCTGGTCTCCTGCGTCAGAGGCAGAGCCCTTAACCATTACACCATCAGCCAACTGCTGAAAGAGTATAGCACAACTGTAAACCTACCAAGACAAGGCCCTCCACCTAAACTCACAGGCCGAACAAGGAGAGCGCTGATCAGAAATGCAGTCAAGAGGCCCATGGTGACTCTGGACGAGCTGCAGAGATCTACAGCTCAGGTGGGGGAATCTGTCCATAGGACAACTATTAGTCATGCACTGTACAAAGTTGGCCCTTATGTAAGAGTGGCAAGAAGAAAGGCATTAACAGAAAAAGCATAAGAAGTCCCGTTTGCAGTTTGCCACAAGCCATGTGGGGGACACCGCAACCGTGTGGAAGGTGCTCTGGTCAGATGAGACCAAAATTGAACTTTTTGGCCAAAATGCTAAGTGTGACAGAAAACTAACACTGCACATCATTCTGAACACACCATCCCCACTGTCATATATGGTGGTGGCAGCATCATGCTCTCTTCAGCAGTGACAGGGAAGCTGGTCAGAGTTGATGAGAAGATGGATGGAGCCAAATACAGGGCAAACTTGGAAGAAAACCTCTTGGAGACTGCAAAAGACTTGAGACTGGGGCAGAGGTTCACATTCTAGCAGGACAATGACCCTAAACATAAAGCCAGGGCAACAATGGAATGGTTTAAAACAAAACTTATCTGTGTTAGAATGGCCCAGTCAAAGTCCAGATCTAAATCCAATCGAGAATCTGTGGCAAGATCTGAAAACTGCTGTTCACAAACGCTGTCCATCTAATCTGACTGAGCTGGAGCTGTTTTGCAAAGATGAATGGGCAAGGATTTCAGTCTGTAGATGTGCAAAGCTGGTAGAGACATACCCTAAAAGACTGGCAGCTGTAATTGCAGCAAAAGGTGGTTCTACAAAGTATTGACTCAGGGGGCTGAATAATTACGCACATCCAACTTTGCAGTTATTTATTTGTAAAAAAATGTTTGGAATGATGTATGATTTTTGATCCACTTCTCACGTGTACACCACTTTGTATTGGTCTTTCATGTGGAATTCCAATAAAATTGATTCATGTTTGTGGCAGTAATGTGACAAAATGTGGAAAACTTCAAGGGGGCCGAATACTTTTGCAACTCACTGTAAGTAGATAATTACTTGCTCTACTTACATAACCTATGTATTGCAGTCCAAGTTTTGATTTTAGTGATTTTTCTACAGTAAAAAAAGAGAAAATCCTTCTTAGCCTTTCCCATTTTAACTGTGGCTATTTTGAAGAAGCCAATCCTGATGTCATTTCCTCCCTTACTCTCCTCTGCCTGACTTGCCTGCCCTTCACTATAGAAAGTGCATTTTCTCAGCATAAGAAATATTGGCCAATCAGAGACTTGTGGGAGGGGAAAACAGGAGGTAAAGAGGCTTCAACCAATCAGACTGCATCAGTTAAGTCTGAGGGGAAAGTAGAGAAGCAAAAAAGGACAACCCAGCATGCCCTGCAACTTCCTTTGTGTGAGGTTGAGTGAGTGAGGTAAACTGGGGAATGATCATTTATCAACAAGAAAAGTAATAGTGATTTGAACTTTTGGATTGCCTGGTTAGCATCCTTATTACTTGTTCACCAGGTAAACATAAAGAATTGATTTTATGCCTGACAAAATGAATGGAAACGCAGCCCCCCCCCCCTCCCCTTATTGCCCCACTAACGGGCGGCGGCGAGTACCCGCGTGAGTGGCTGCCATTCGCAGCCATTGACTAATATCTACATCCCTGGGCTGGAACTGAAGTCCTGCGGGACGTAGATATACCATCACATTTATCATACAACTGTTAGTTTTTATTTTTATTTTTTACAGTGCTGTCATCGCTATGAATGTTTCTCCTGTCCTTGGGGCACATACAGTCCAGCTTCGCAGTCCTCCTCCAAAATGGATCTAGGTATGCTTGTTCTGTGCTTTCAATGTTATTTTATTTATGTAATTTTCACAAACTCTACAACAGTTTACAGTAAACCTGAAGGGAGACGTTTACTTCAGGTTTGACACTTACCAAAGTAGAGGAAAGGTTTCGGATAGCCTAGAGCAGGTTTCCTCGGCATTTTCCTCCATCGTGGGGGGGGGGGGGGGGAGTATAATAGAGCACATTATTATAGGGGTACTTTAAACAGAAGCACTAAATTGGGGGTCGGAATAATAATGAGCACATAAATAAAACGCACTAGGATAAAGGAGATAGTATGAGTGGCAGTTTAACCTCCCTGGCGGTCTATTAAGATCGCCAGGGCGGCTGCGGGAGGTTTTTTTTTTAATTAAAAAAAAAACTGTTTCATGCAGCCAACTGAAAGTTGGCTGCATGAAAGCCCACTAGAGGGCGCTCCGGAGGCGTTCTTCCGATCGCCTCCGGCGCCCAAAATAAACAAGGAAGGCCGCAATGAGCAGCCTTCCTTGTTTTGCTTACATCGTCATAGCGACGAGCGGAGTGACGTCATGGACGTCAGCCGCCTCCGATCCAGCCCTTAGCGCTGGCCGGAACTTTTGTTCCGGCTGCGCAGGGCTCGGGCGGCTGGGGGGACCCTCTTTCGCCGCTGCTTGCGGCGGATCGCCGCAGAGCGGCGGCGATCAGGCAGCACACGCGGCTGGCAAAGTGCCGGCTGCGTGTGCTGCTTTTTATTTCGCTCAAATCGGCCCAGCAGGGCCTGAGCGGCGACCTCCGGCGGTGATGGACGTGTATAGTCGTCCATACCGCTGAGGAGGTTAATAGGGGGTAGTGAAATAAACAGCCTCACCTACTTTTAAAGACCACGCCTCCTGCAAAGTAAATGCCTGGGTTCCTCAAGATCAAAAATTGTTTGCAGGGCTTCATTGAAATCCAAAAGTTATTTGCAGGGTTCCTCCAGGGTAAAAAGGTTGAGAAAGGCTGGTATAGTGCTTTGCCGGTCCTCCATGCAGCCCATCATTCTAGCGTTGTCAGTCAGTAAAGCTGTATGACCAAATCGCTCTTCGGAACTACGGGTCCCCAAATAGTTCTAAAGACAAGGGAATCGCTACTGCTTATGAGTGAGTCCGATCCGTTTATATTTGTCCTTACCTCTGAACAGGGGCGTTGCTAGGATCCTAAAGGTGGCCATACACTGGTCGATTTGCCATCAGATTCGACCAACAGATAGATCCCTCTCTGATCAGAGAGGCATCATATGGCTGCCTTTACTGCAAACAGATTGTGAATCGATTTCAGAATGAAACCGGTCACAATCTGTGGAGCTGCCGCTGCTCCGGGTTCCGGCTGGCTTCACTTCTTTCTGTCCGGGGAAGTTAAACTAGTAGAGGGCACTCTGTTTAAACCCCCCCCCCCTCTTAATATAGCATTTACATTTACACATTTTTGGTTAGTTGAATTCCAAAGTAGGTTGTGGAGGAATCTGACCATTTAAAAGGATAAGTTGACTGCACGTAATCTTAACCACTTATACTTTTTTCAGACTGTAGATCTACATCCTGCAGGACTTCAGTTCCTGCCTAGGGACATAGATATTCATTATCTTCCACAGTCGAGGAAGAAGGGGGGGGGGGGGGGGGGTAAGGGGGCTAGAAACCTTAATGAAAAAATATTAGAATTGACCTCTCACCTCCCCCACTCTCCAATAGTTGGCAAAATAAAAAAAATGCAAATATAATAAGACATTGAAAAAAAAATGCATAGTTACCTTAGGGATTTTTTTTTAATATATCAGGAAAGTATGTTACTGTTGTCTTTGCAAGGAAGGGCTTGTAATTGGTGATGGACGTAAAAATGAAAAAATGCACCATTTATTTACAAATAAAATGTCGCCATACATGGTATTAGGGCCACAATTTAAAGGACCGCTATAGCGAAGAATTGTAAAATTTAAAATGCATGTAAACCTTGTGACAAGGTGTCACAGTGCTTTACAGAAAGGGTCTGGGAGGGGGTTTATATTTCACCCAGACTCCAGCGCTGTATTTTCTAAAAACTCCAGGAAAGTGTAGATTTTCTTTTATCTGCAAGTTATGTGGAAAAAGGAAATCCAGTTAGGGTCCTGGAGTTGGCCAGGGAAGAGCAGGGTGGGTTCCCTGGCCATCCGGTCCATTCCGGGATGTGTTCAGCCTGTGTTACACAGGTGAGTTATTTAGTTTAGCAGGTCTGTGATTGGGTGGGGCTCTGGATTCAGTCTGACACTGAAGACTGAGAGGAAAGGAGCCCTTGGCCTGCTGTGTGCTGATGAGAAATTACAGCTAATGTAAGTTGCTCTGCATTTGTTTCCTGTTGCTAAAAAAGAGACTGTTTTTGTTTAGACTAGTTAGCATTACCTAGTGAGGTGTTTAGGAGCCAGACGGCTAGGATTTATTTTGGGTTTGTTTATTTTTTTTGCTGAGCAACTAGCTAATAAAGCACAGGCATTGGCCTGCTTGCACTTGAACCTGCTGGAAGTATTCCTATTTCTGCACTCAAGACCCCCTGAGTGTGGGTAGCACCCCACAATTAGTGGAGGATGCGGGCACTAGGATCCGCTACAGTGTGCAACGAATATCACTGCAGAAGCGTGGTGTAAAGACAGTAAAAAAAAAAAAAAAAAAAATTTTTTTTTTTTGCATGCAAATTATATGCACCTGAAATGGAGGATCTTGTGTTGCGTTTAGCACAACTGAGTGCAGCACAGCAGGAAGCCAACAATGTGCAGCGAGAGACAAATTCTCGGCTTCAAGAAGCCAGTGACAGACAGCAGCAGGCACTCCAAGATGCGAATGTCAGGCACCAGGAAGCTCATCTGGAGACAGTCCGCCTTCTCAGTGCACAGATTTCAGCTCTGTCGGATGCAGCCGAGAGGGACAGGCTAGCCCAGTCACAAGCGGCTGAAAGGGACAGACAAGTATATGCTGAAGCAACAGCCGCACTAGCTGAGGCAGCGGAGCAGGACCGAAAAACGTTGAAAGAAGTTCTGCAGCAGTTGTCTCAAAGAAGTCAGGAAAATCTATCCGGAGGTGTTACCCCAGGGATTGTACGAGCAAGCCATTTCCTGCAGAAAATGACCCCTCATGACGATGTAGAGGCCTTTCTCCATACGTTTGAACGCACAGCTCTGCGGGAGGATTGGCCCAAAACTCAGTGGGCAGGCCTGGTTGCTCCATTTCTAACTGGAGAGTCACAGAAGGCGTATTTTGACTTGACTCCTGAAAGTGCACATGATTACGATAAATTAAAGAAGGAGATTCTTTGCCGACTGGGCGTTACTGTAGCAGTAAGGGCTCAGCGAGTTCATCGGTGGTCGTATCAAACTGACACGTCTCCCAGGTCTCAAATGCATGACCTCTGCCACCTGGTACGAAAATGGCTACAACCAGAAACCCTGACAGCACCACAGATTGTCGAGCGTGTGACCATGGATCGTTTTCTCACAGCACTACCACACACCTTGAGAAAATGGGTCAGCCACGCAGATCCACAGACTGCAGATCAAATGGTTGAGATGATCGAACGATATCTAGCTGCAGAAGGGTATCTTGCAGGAGACAGACAGTCAGAAAGTCAAGGGCCAAAGAAGAGGCTGCCCGGGGCAACAGACAGGTATGCTGGAGCTCGGGGGTTCCGGAGTGGTCGACTGCAGCCTGAAAGAGGGGGTTCCGCAGCTGCTACAGCCCCAAGCTCGTCCGGACTACCTACCTGCTGGCGCTGCCGACAGCCTGGGCATATAGCCGCCAACTGCCCTTCCACTGCTGAGCCCATGGAATGTGACACAGCTCGGCGAGTGTCATTCTTTGCTCGCCCAGCATTTCTCTCTACCACAGGCACACATATGGCTGCTGTTAAAGTTGGAGGCAAGGCAGTACAGGCGCTGCTGGATTCTGGGAGTCTGGTCACGCTGATAGATGCCAAATTGATGGACACAAACCAGATCCTGGGACAGCAGGTTACAGTTCAATGCATCCATGGGGATGTGAAGACCTACCCAACAGCCATAGTGGAATTTGAGACCCATGTCGGGTCTGCCTTTCATATTGTGGCTGTATCTGAGGCTCTAGCTTACAGTGTTATCCTGGGACGTGATTTCCCACTGTTCTGGAAGTTGTGGGAAGCTAAGTCTCTGGACTCTGCCAGCACAGGTGTTTTCCTAGAAGGAGACTCAAAAGCAGAGTTTGACTATGTGAGGGATGAAGTCCCAACTCCAAAAGTAGCTCCCCCGGAGCCTGATGATTTCCCTTTAGAGGTGTTTGCAGAAACATCAGGGGAGACTCTGGTGACACAGGAAGACGTTAACCTGCCAGATTTGGAATGCTCCCGAGACCAGTTTGGCACTGCCCAGTTACAGGACCCTACCTTAGCTAGAGCCTGGGAGAATGTGACTGTGATTGATGAGAAAACACAGTCTGGGCATCTTGAGAGAGTTTTTCCCCACTTTGCAGTTAACCATGACCTTCTGTACCGGGTAGATAATTTAAATGGGGAGGTTGTTGAGCAACTGGTCGTACCTCAGTCACACCGCAGGGTGGTACTGGATCTGGCCCATAAGAATCCACTAGGGGGTCACCTTGCTACAGAAAAAACTCAACAAAGAATTCTGAGGAGGTTTTATTGGCCTGGGGTGTTTGCAGAGGTTAGGCGCTATTGTGAGTCTTGCCCAGAATGTCAATTGACGTCCCCTGCCCCTCATTACCGGGGTCCTTTGGTGCCTCTGCCCATTATAGAGGTACCCTTTGAAAGAATTGCCATGGATTTGGTAGGACCCCTGGTAAGATCGGCACGGGGACATCAATACATCCTAGTGGTTTTAGACTATGCCACCAGATATCCTGAAGCTGTACCTCTGCGAAACACCTCAGCGAAGCTAATTGCTAGGGAACTAGTTCATATGTTCGCCAGAACTGGTATCCCCAAGGAGATCTTAACAGATCAGGGGACACCTTTCATGTCGAAAGTAATGAGAGATTTGTGCAAGCTACTTGGGATAAAGCAACTAAGGACATCAGTCTACCACCCTCAGACTGATGGTTTGGTTGAACGCTTTAACAAAACTCTCAAAGCGATGCTGAAAAGGGTGGTCGAAGCAGATGGGAAGGATTGGGACTGTCTGTTACCTTACTTGTTGTTTGCTGTGCGCGAGGTACCCCAGTCTTCCACTGGTTTTTCCCCATTCGAGCTCTTGTATGGGCGACATCCTCGGGGACTCTTGGATATAGCTAAAGAGTCCTGGGAGGAAGAGCCCTCTCCCCATCGGTCTGTGGTGGAGCATGTCCTACAGATGCAGGACCGCATTTCAGCAGTGATGCCAATCGTGAGAAAACATATGAGACAGGCTCAGGAGGCTCAAAGCCGCGTTTATAATCAGGATGCCCGACTTCGGGTTTTTCACCCAGGGGATCGGGTATTGGTTCTTGTGCCCACCGCAGAAAGTAAGTTTCTAGCAAAATGGCAGGGGCCCTATGAAATTGTAGAAAGAGTTAATGATGTAAATTACAAGGTCTACCAGCCCAATAAGCGAAAAAAGGAACAGATTTATCATGTAAATCTGTTAAAAGCCTGGAAGGAGCCACCAGTTGCTATGGCGGCTAAGTTGCTCAGCATCCCACAGCAGGGAGGAATCCCTGATGTAAAAGTATCTGAAGCTTTGACGGGTCCCCAAGCTCAGGAAGTAAGGGAGTTCCTCCTTAGGAATTCTGATGTGTTCTCGGATAAACCTGGTTGTACCCATGTCATTGAACATGACATTGTCACGGACCCTCAAAAGTGCATCCGGTTGAAACCATATAGGATACCGGAGGCCCGCAGACAGGCAGTGGCTGAGGAGGTGCAACGAATGTTGGACTTAGGTGTCGTTGAAAAGTCCCATAGTGAGTGGAGCAGCCCCATCGTGTTAGTGCCGAAACCTGATGGATCGTTACGGTTTTGCAACGATTTTCGGAAACTAAATGACGTCTCGAAGTTCGATGCGTACCCCATGCCACGGGTGGATGAACTAATTGAGAGGTTGGGCCCGGCAAGATACATTACTACTCTAGATTTAACCAGGGGTTACTGGCAGATTCCGCTTACACCAGCAGCTAGAGAAAAGACGGCATTTGTCACCCCACAGGGCCTGTTTCAATATGTTAGAATGCCGTTTGGGTTGCATGGGGCCCCAGCCACATTCCAAAGGTTAATGGATGAAGTCCTCAGACCACACCAACAATTTGCATCAGCTTACTTAGATGATGTGGTTATATTTAGCCAGGACTGGGAGAGTCACTTACCCAAGGTTCAAGCAGTGGTAAATTCAATCCGACAAGCTGGGTTAACAGCTAACCCAAAGAAATGTGCCATAGGCCTTGAGGAAGCCCGGTATTTGGGCTACATTATTGGGAAAGGTCTCATTAAACCACAAGCCCAGAAGGTGCAAGCGATTAAAGAATGGCCCCAACCTCACACCAAGAAACAGGTCAGAACGTTCTTGGGTATGGTTGGGTACTACCAAAGGTTTATCCCAGATTTTGCCACTGTGGCTGCTCCACTTACAGATCTAACTAAGGGGAAAAGCTCAGGGGGAATCGCCTGGAATAAGGGTGCAGACCTCGCGTTCAGCAAACTTAAGTTGATCCTATGCAGTGAGCCAGTTTTGATTGCACCCGATTTTAAAAAAGAATTTGTGGTTCAGACGGATGCCTCTGATGTGGGTTTAGGGGCTGTTCTGTCACAAGCAGTGCATGGGGAAGAGCACCCCGTTATATATCTGAGTAGGAAACTGTCCCCAGCTGAGCGTAACTATAGTATCGTGGAACGAGAGTGCCTTGCCATTAAGTGGGCACTGGAGGCTTTGCGGTATTATTTGCTTGGCCGACAGTTTCGGTTGGTGACAGATCATTCCCCCCTAACTTGGATGTCTCAAGCCAAGAACCATAATGCACGGGTAACTCGCTGGTTTTTGTCCCTACAAGACTTTAGTTTTTCAGTTGAACACAGAGCAGGAAAACTACAAGCCAATGCTGACGCTCTGTCTCGAACATATTGTATGGTTGGGAACAGTGTCCGACCCCACAGGCTCGAACAGAGGGGGGGGATATGTGACAAGGTGTCACAGTGCTTTACAGAAAGGGTCTGGGAGGGGGTTTATATTTCACCCAGACTCCAGCGCTGTATTTTCTAAAAACTCCAGGAAAGTGTAGATTTTCTTTTATCTGCAAGTTATGTGGAAAAAGGAAATCCAGTTAGGGTCCTGGAGTTGGCCAGGGAAGAGCAGGGTGGGTTCCCTGGCCATCCGGTCCATTCCGGGATGTGTTCAGCCTGTGTTACACAGGTGAGTTATTTAGTTTAGCAGGTCTGTGATTGGGTGGGGCTCTGGATTCAGTCTGACACTGAAGACTGAGAGGAAAGGAGCCCTTGGCCTGCTGTGTGCTGATGAGAAATTACAGCTAATGTAAGTTGCTCTGCATTTGTTTCCTGTTGCTAAAAAAGAGACTGTTTTTGTTTAGACTAGTTAGCATTACCTAGTGAGGTGTTTAGGAGCCAGACGGCTAGGATTTATTTTGGGTTTGTTTATTTTTTTTGCTGAGCAACTAGCTAATAAAGCACAGGCATTGGCCTGCTTGCACTTGAACCTGCTGGAAGTATTCCTATTTCTGCACTCAAGACCCCCTGAGTGTGGGTAGCACCCCACAACCTATACAAATAAGCATGTTTCTTCCAGAGTAAAATGAGCCATAAATTACTTTTCTCCTATGTTGCTGCCACTTACAGTAGGTAGTAGAAATCTGACAGAACCGGCAGGTTTTGGAGTAGTCCATCTTTTCATGGGGGATTCTCAGCAAGGCTTTTATTCTTTATAAAGACACTCCCTGAAAAGGATTTATACAGTGATGCTGGCCAGTCTCCCTGCTCGCTGCACACTTTTTTTTGGCAGTTGGACAGAGCATCTGCCATTAACTAAGTGCTTCTTAGTGAAAACAAAACCCTGAGAATCCCTACATGAGGCGATGGGCTGTTAAATTTCTACTATTCTGTTCTGTTAAATTTCTACTACCTACCGGTACTATAAGTGACAGCAACATAGGAAAAAAGTAATTGACAACTCATTTTACTCTGGAAAAAATATACTTATTATTTTTATGTTTACTTGTATTTTAAATTTTAGCGATTAGTGGTCCTTTAAATGTTGTAATAGCCGGGACAAATGGGCAAAGAAAATGTGCCGCTTTTATCCACAGTAGCATGTTTTTTTTTTAAACTATAATGGCGGAAAATGAATAATGAGTGAGCTATAGGGAAGCTCTCATCCCAAATTTAGCTGCTGAAAGTTTACTGGTGCTACACTATCTCTTGGAAAAATTCTACATTTATCAATTATTTTTTTCTTATTACCATTAAATTCATTTAGAATAAAGTAATTCTTAGCAAAATGTACCACCCAAAGAAAGCTAATTGCTGGCGAAAAAAAAACAAGATATAGATCATTTTGTTGTGATTAGTAGTGGTAAAGTTATTGGCGAGTGATTGAAAAGAGCGCTGACAGGTGAAAATTGCTCTGGTCCAGAAGGGGAAAAACCCTTTAGTAGGGAAGTGGTTAACCTCCTCAGCGGTATTGGCGGTTATACACATCAATACAAAACCTGCTGTGAACAGTATTGACTATGCAGGTGTACACATCAATACTCTCCTGCTCTGTATACTAGACCCTTGCCTTACACATTTTG
Organism: Hyperolius riggenbachi; assembly: GCF_040937935.1. Lineage (NCBI taxonomy): Eukaryota > Metazoa > Chordata > Amphibia > Anura > Hyperoliidae > Hyperolius > Hyperolius riggenbachi. The sequence continues at coordinate 277,523,840 of NC_090653.1, forward strand.
GCAAGTTACAGGAAAATAAAGGTTATGAAAATTATTTATTTAGATCAATTTCCCCAGGATTTCTGTGCAAAAAGTGAACGCCAGGGATAGGGTTGCCGCGGTATACCACGGTTTGTTTGTGCATAGTAATCATACTGTGCACAATCTCGTTTTACCAGTTTTCGGGGTGCGGGGCGACGTAGCGGCAGGGATGCGACGCAGCGGTGAAAGGAATACTCGCTTGCCGACTCCTCGCGATGTACTGTCTTCATTCTTCCTGTTCTTTCCTCCCATTTCCCTGAAACCGCGCCCCCTGGGCGCCATTACAAGGAGATCGAAGCAAGAACAGGAAGTAGAATGAAGCCAGTACACGCAAGAGGACTGGCCCGGCATGTGAGTATTTGTAACCCCTGCTGCTGCGTCCCCCTTCCCTCTCCCGCTCTATACTGTGGTCTCCTACATCTATCCCTGGCTACCTATTCCGCAGCCACCTATCCTGCCTACACCTAGCTCTGGCTACCTATGCTGCGGCCACCTATCCTGCCTACACCTATCCCTGGCTACCTATGCTGCTGCCACCTACTACTTCGTACACCTATCGCTGGCTACCTGTGCTGCGGCCGCCTACTACTGGCTACACCTATCCTTGGCTACCTATACTTCAGCCACCTACTACTGGCTACACCCTATCCCTGGCTACCTGTTCTGCAGCCACCTATCCTGCCTACACCTAGCTCTGGCTACCTATGCTGTGGCCACCTATCCTGCCTACACCTAGCCCTGGCTACCGAATACTGCCTACACCTATCCCTGGCTACCTATGCTGCTGCCACCTACTACTTCGTACACCTATCGCTGGCTACCTGTGCTGCGGCCGCCTACTACTGGCTACACCTATCCCTGGCTACCTATACTTCAGCCACCTACTACTGGCTACACCCTATCCCTGGCTACCTATTCTGCAGCCACCTATCCTGCCTACACCTAGCTCTGGCTACCTATGCAGCGGCCACCTATCCTGTCTACACCTAGCCCTGGCTACCGAATACTGCCTACACCTATCCCTGGCTACCTATGCTGCTGCCACCTACTACTGGGTACACCTATCCCTGGCTACCTGTGCTGCGGCCGCCTACTACTGGCTACACCTATCCCTGGCTACCTGTGCTGCAGCAGCCTACTACTGGCTACACCTATCCCTGGCTACCTGTGCTGTGGCCGCCTACTACTGGCTACACCTATCCCTGGCTACCTAGGCTGCAAGTACCTACTACTGGCCACACCTATCCCTGGCTCCCTATGCTGCAAGCACCTACTACTGGCTACACCTATCCCTGGCTCCCTATGCTGCAAGCACCTACTACTGGCTACACCTATCCCTGGCTACCTTTGCTGTGAGCACCTACTACTGGCTACACCTATCCCTGGCTGCCTATGCTGCGCCACCTACTACTGGCTACACCTATCCCTGGCTTCCTATGCTGCGAGCACCTACTACTGGCTACACTTATCCCTGGCTACCTATGCTGCGAGCACCTACTACTGGCTACACCTATCCCTGGCTACCTATGCTGCTGTCACCTACTACTGGCTACACCTATCCCTGGCTACCTATGCTGCTGTCACCTACTACTGGCTACACCTATCCCTGGCTACCTATGCTGCAAGCACCTACTACTGGCTACACTTATCCCTGGCTACCTTTGCTGTGAGCACCTACTACTGGCTACACCTATCCCTGGCTACCTATGCTGCTGTCACCTACTACTGGCTACACCTATCCCTGGCTGCCTATGCTGCTGCCACCTACTACTGGCTACACCTATCCCTGGCTACCTATGCTGCTGTCACCTACTACTGGCTACACCTATCCCTGGCTACCTATGCTGCGAGCACCTACTACTAGCTACACCTATCCCTGGCTACCTATGCTGCAAGCACCTACTACTGGCCACACCTATCCCTGGCTGCCTATGCTGCGAGCACCTACTACTGGCTACACCTATCCCTGGCTGCCTATGCTGCAAGCACCTACTACTGGCTACACCTATCCCTGGCTGCCTATGCTGCGGCCACCTACTACTGGCTACATCTATCCTTGGCTACCTTTGCTGTGAGCACCTACTACTGGCTACACCTATCCCTGGCTGCCTATGCTGCGGCCACCTACTACTGGCTACACCTATCCCTGGCTACCTATGCTGCGTCCACCTACTACTGGCCACACCTATCCCTGGCTTCCTATGCTGCGAGCACCTACTACTGGCTACACCTATCCCTGGCTGCCTATGCTGCGAGCACCTACTACTGGCTACACCTATCCCTGGCTACCTATGCTGCTGTCACCTACTACTGGCTACACCTATCCCTGGCTGCCTATGCTGCGGCCACCTACTACTGGCTACACCTATCCCTGGCTACCTATGCTGCGAGCACCTACTACTGGCTACACCAATCCCTGGCTACCTATGCTGCGAGCACCTACTACTGGCTACACCTATCCCTGGCTGCCTATGCTGCGAGCACCTACTACTGGCTACACCTATCCCTGGCTTCCTATGCTGCGAGCACCTACTACTGGCTACACCTATCCCTGGCTGCCTATGCTGCGAGCACCTACTACTGGCTACACCTATCCCTGGCTGCCTATGCTGCGGCCACCTACTACTGACTACACCTATCCCTGGCTACCTATGCTGTGAGCACCTACTACTGGCTACACCTATCCCTGGCTACCTATGCTGCGAGCACCTACTACTGGCTACACCTATCCCCGGCTACCTGTGCTGCAGCAGCCTACTACTGGCTACACCTATCCCTCGCTGCCTATGCTGCGGCCACCTACTACTGGCTACACCTATCCCTGGCTACCTATGCTGCAAGCACCTACTACTGGCTACACCTATCCCCGGCTACCTGTGCTGCAGCAGCCTACTACTGGCTACACCTATCCCTGGCTACCTGTGCTGTGGCCGCCTACTACTGGCTACACCTATCCCTGGCTACCTATGCTGCAAGTGCCTACTACTGGCCACACCTATCCCTGGCTCCCTGTGCTGCAAGTACCTACTACTGGCTACACCTATCCCTGGCTACCTTTGCTGTGAGCACCTACTACTGGCTACACCTATCCCTGGCTACCTATGCTGCAAGCACCTACTACTGGCTACAACTATCCCTGGCTACCTATGCTGCTGTCACCTACTACTGGCTACACCTATCCCTGGCTACCTATGCTGCGAGCACCTACTACTGGCTACACCTATCCCTGGCTGCCTATGCTGCGAGCACCTACTACTGGCTACATCTATCCCTGGCTACCTATGCTGCAAGTACCTACTACTGGCCACACCTATCCCTGGCTACCTATGCTGCAAGCACTTACTACTGGCTACACCTATCCCTGGCTGCCTATGCTGCGAGCACCTACTACTGGCTACACTTATCCCTGGCTGCCTATGCTGCGGCCACCTACTACTGGCTACACCTATCCCTGGCTACCTATGCTGCTGCCACCTACTACTGGCTACACCTATCCCTGGCTACCTGTGCTGCTGCCACCTACTACTGGCTACACCTATCCCTGGCTACCTATGCTGCTGCCACCTACTACTGGCTACACTTATCCCTGGCTACCTATGCTGCGAGCACCAACTACTGGCTACACCTATCCCTGGCTACCTATGCTGCTGTCACCTACTACTGGCTACACCTATCCCTGGCTACCTATGCTGCTGTCACCTACTACTGGCTACACCTATCCCTGGCTACCTATGCTGCTGTCACCTACTACTGGCTACACTTATCCCTGGCTACCTATGCTGCGAGCACCTACTACTGGCTACACCTATCCCTGGCTACCTATGCTGCTACCACCTACTACTGGCTATCCCTGGCTACCTGTGCTGCTGCTACCTACTACTGGCTACACCTATCCCTGGCTCCCTATGCTGCGAGCACCTACTACTGGCTACACCTATCCCTGGCTACCTATGCTGCTGTCACCTACTACTGGCTACACTTATCCCTGGCTACCTATGCTGCGAGCACCTACTACTGGCTACACTTATCCCTGGCTACCTATGCTGCAAGCACCTACTACTGGCTACAATTATCCCTGGCTACCTTTGCTGTGAGCACCTACTACTGGCTACACCTATCCCTGGCTGCCTATGCTGCAAGCGCCTACTACTAGCTACACCTATCCCTGGCTGCCTATGCTGCGGCCACCTACTACTGGCTACACCTATCCTTGGCTACCTTTGCTGTGAGCACCTACTACTGGCTACACCTATCCCTGGCTACCTATGCTGCAAGCACCTACTACTGGCTACACCTATCCCTGGCTACCTATGCTGCGAGCACCTACTCCTGGCTACACCTATCCCTGGCTTCCTATGCTGCGAGCACCTACTACTAGCTACACCTATCCCTGGCTGCCTATGCGGCGGCCACCTACTACTGGCTACACCTATCCTTGGCTACCTATGCTGCATCCACCTACTACTGGCCACACCTATCCCTGGCTTCCTATGCTGCGAGCACCTACTACTGGCTACACCTATCCCTGGCTGTCTATGCTGCGAGCACCTACTACTGGCTACACCTATCCCTGGCTACCTATGCTGCGAGCACCTACTACTGGCTACACCAATCCCTGGCTACCTATGCTGCGAGCACCTACTACTGGCTACACCTATCCCTGGCTGCCTATGCTGCGAGCACCTACTACTGGCTACACCTGTCCCTGGCTACCTATGCTGCGGCCACCTACTACTGGCTACACCTATCCCTGGCTTCCTATTCTGCGAGCACCTACTACTGGCTACACCTATCCCTGGCTGCCTATGCTGCGAGCACCTACTACTGGCTACACCTATCCCTGGCTGCCTATGCTGCGGCCACCTACTACTGGCTACACCTATCCCTGGCTACCTATGCTGTGAGCACCTACTACTGGCTACACCTATCCCTGGCTACCTATGCTGCGAGCACCTACTACTGGCTACACCTATCCCTGGCTGCCTATGCTGCGGCCACCTACTACTGGCTACACCTATCCCTGGCTACCTATGCTGCAAGCACCTACTACTGGCTACACCTATCCCTGGCTGCCTATGCTTTAAGCACCTACTACTGGCTACACCTATCCTTGGCTACCTTTGCTGTGAGCACCTACTACTGGCTACACCTATCCCTGGCTACCTTTGCTGTGAGCACCTACTACTGGCCACACTTATCCCTGGCTGCCTATGCTGCGAGCACCTACTACTGGCTACACCTATCCCTGACTACACCTATCCCTGGCTACCTGTGCTGCAGCCGCCTACTACTGGCTACACCTATCCCTGGCTACCTATGCTGCGAGCACCTACTACTGGCTACACCTATCCCTGGCTACCTTTGCTGTGAGCACCTACTACTGGCTACACCTATCCCTGGCTACCTATGCTGCGCCACCTACTACTGGCTACACCTATCCCTGGCTACCTATGCTGCTGCCACCTACTACTGGCTACACCTATCCCTGGCTACCTATGCTGCTGCCACCTACTACTGGCTACACCTAACCCTGGCTACCTATGCTGCAAGCACCTACTACTGGCTACACCTATCCCTGGCTACCTATGCTGCGAGCACCTACTACTGGCTACACCTATCCCTGGCTACCTATGCTGCAAGCACCTACTACTGGCTACACCTATCCCTGGCTACCTATGCTGCGAGCACCTACTACTGGCAACACCTATCCTTGGCTACCTTTGCTGTGAGCACCTACTACTGGCTACACCTATCCCTGGCTACACCTATCCCTGGCTACCTGTGCTGCAGCCACCTACTACTGGCTACACCTATCCCTGGCTACCTATGCTGCGAGCACCTACTACTGGCTACACCTATCCCTGGCTACCTATGCTGTGGCCGCCTACTACTGGCTACACCTATCCCTGGCTACCTATGCTGTGGCCGCCTACTACTGGCTACACCTATCCCTGGCTACCTATGCTGCTGTCACCTACTACTGGCTACACCTATCCCTGGCTACGTATGCTGCAAGCACCTACTACTGGCCACACCTATCCCTGGCTACCTTTGCTGTGAGCACCTACTACTGGCTACACCTATCCCTGGCTGCCTATGCTGCAAGCACCTACTACTAGCTACACCTATCCCTGGCTACCTATGCTGCAAGCACCTACTACTGGCCACATCTATCCCTGGCTGCCTATGCTGCAAGCACCTACTACTAGCTACACCTATCCCTGGCTGCCTATGCTGCGAGCACCTACTACTGCCTACACTTTTCCCTGGCTACCTATGCTGCAAGCACCTACTACTGGCCACACCTATCCCTGGCTACCTATGCTGCGAGCACCTACTACTGCCTACACCTATCCCTGGCTACCTTTGCTGCAAGCACCTACTACTGGCTACACCTATCCCTGGCTACCTATGCTGCGTGCACCTACTACTGGCTACACCTATCCCTGGCTACCTATGCTGCTGTCACCTACTACTGGCTACACCTATCCCTGGCTACCTATGCTGCGAGCACCTACTACTGGCTACACCTATCCCTGACTACACCTATCCCTGGCTACCTGGGCTGCAGCCGCTTACTACTGGCTACACCTATCCCTGGCTACCTATGCTGCGAGCACCTACTACTGGCTACACCTATCCCTGGCTACCTTTGCTGTGAGCACCTACTACTGGCTACACCTAACCCTGGCTACCTATGCTGCTGCCACCTACTACTGGCTACACCTATCCCTGGCTACCTATGCTGCGAGCACCTACTACTGGCAACACCTATCCTTGGCTACCTTTGCTGTGAGCACCTACTACTGGCTACACCTATCCCTGGCTGCCTATGCTGCGAGCACCTACTACTGGCTACACCTATCCCTGGCTACCTATGCTGCGAGCACCTACTACTGGCTACACCTATCCCTGGCTACCTATGCTGCTGCCACCTACTACTGGCTACACCTAACCCTGGCTACCTATGCTGCTGCCACCTACTACTGGCTACACCTATCCCTGGCTACCTATGCTGCGAGCACCTACTACTGGCAACACCTATCCTTGGCTACCTTTGCTGTGAGCACCTACTACTGGCTACACCTATCCCTGGCTGCCTATGCTGCGAGCACCTACTACTGGCTACACCTATCCCTGGCTACCTATGCTGCGAGCACCTACTACTGGCTACACCTATCCCTGGCTACACCTATCCCTGGCTACCTGTGCTGCAGCCGCCTACTACTGGCTACACCTATCCCTGGCTACCTATGCTGCGAGCACGTACTACTGGCTACACCTATCCCTGGCTTCCTATGCTGTGGCCGCCTACTACTGGCTACACCTATCCCTGGCTACCTATGCTGCTGTCACCTACTACTGGCTACACCTATCCCTGGCTGCCTATGCTGCAAGCACCTACTACTGGCTACACCTATCCCTGGCTACGTATGCTGCAAGCACCTACTACTGGCCACACCTATCCCTGGCTCCCTATGCTGCAAGCACCTACTACTGGCTACACCTATCCCTGGCTGCCTATGCTGCAAGCATCTACTACTATCTACACCTATCCCTGTCTACCTATGCTGCAAGCACCTACTACTGGCCACACCTATCCCTGGCTGCCTATGCTGCAAGCACCTACTACTGCCTACACCTATCCCTGGCTGCCTATGCTGCGAGCACCTACTACTGCCTACACTTATCCCTGGCTACCTATGCTGCGAGCACCTACTACTGGCTACACCTATCCCTGGCTACCTATGCTGTGGCCGCCTACTACTGGCTACACCTATCCCTGGCTACCTATGCTGTGGCCGCCTACTATTGGCTACACCTATCCCTGGCTACCTATGCTGCTGTCACCTACTACTGGCTACACCTATCCCTGGCTACGTATGCTGCAAGCACCTACTACTGGCCATACCTATCCCTGGCTACCTTTGCTGTGAGCACCTACTACTGGCTACACCTATCCCTGGCTCCCTATGCTGCAAGCACCTACTACTGGCTACACCTATCCCTGGCTGCCTATGCTGCAAGCACCTACTACTAGCTACACCTATCCCTGGCTACCTATGCTGCAAGCACCTACTACTGGCCACATCTATCCCTGGCTGCCTATGCTGCAAGCACCTACTACTAGCTACACCTATCCCTGGCTGCCTATGCTGCGAGCACCTACTACTGCCTACACTTATCCCTGGCTACCTATGCTGCAAGCACCTACTACTGGCCACACCTATCCCTGGCTACCTATGCTGCGAGCACCTACTACTGCCTACACCTATCCCTGGCTACCTTTGCTGCAAGCACCTACTACTGGCTACACCTATCCCTGGCTACCTATGCTGCGTGCACCTACTACTGGCTACAACTATCCCTGGCTACCTATGCTGCTGTCACCTACTACTGGCTACACCTATCCCTGGCTACCTGTGCTGCAGCCGCTTACTACTGGCTACACCTATCCCTGGCTACCTATGCTGCGAGCACCTACTACTGGCTACACCTATCCCTGGCTACCTTTGCTGTGAGCACCTACTACTGGCTACACCTATCCCTGGCTACCTATGCTGCTGCCACCTACTACTGGCTACACCTAACCCTGGCTACCTATGCTGCTGCCACCTACTACTGGCTACACCTATCCCTGGCTACCTATGCTGCTGTCACCTACTACTGGCTACACCTATCCTTGGCTACCTTTGCTGTGAGCACCTACTACTGGCTACACCTATCCCTGGCTGCCTATGCTGCGAGCACCTACTACTGGCAACACCTATCCTTGGCTACCTTTGCTGTGAGCTCCTACTACTGGCTACACCTATCCCTGGCTGCCTATGCTGCGAGCACCTACTACTGGCTACACCTATCCCTGGCTACCTATGCTGCGAGCACCTACTTCTGCCTACACCTATCCCTGGCTGCCTATGCTGCGAGCACCTACTACTGGCTACACCTATCCCTGGCTACCTATGCTGCGAGCACCTACTACTGGCTACACCTATCCCTGGCTACACCTATCCCTGGCTACCTGTGCTGCAGCCGCCTACTACTGGCTACACCTATCCCTGGCTACCTATGCTGCGAGCACCTACTACTGGCTACACCTATCCCTGGCTACCTATGCTGTGGCCGCCTACTACTGGCTACACCTATCCCTGGCTACCTATGCTGCTGTCACCTACTACTGGCTACACCTATCCCTGGCTGCCTATGCTGCAAGCACCTACTACTGGCTACACCTATCCCTGGCTACGTATGCTGCAAGCACCTACTACTGGCTACACCTATCCCTGGCTCCCTATGCTGCAAGCACCTACTACTGGCTACACCTATCCCTGGCTGCCTATGCTGCAAGCATCTACTACTAGCTACACCTATCCCTGGCTGCCTATGCTGCAAGCACCTACTACTGCCTACACCTATCCCTGGCTGCCTATGCTGCGAGCACCTACTACTGCCTACACTTATCCCTGGCTACCTATGCTGCAAGCACCTACTACTGGCCACACCTATCCCTGGCTACCTATGCTGCGAGCACCTACTACTGCCTACACTTATCCCTGGCTACCTATGCTGCGAGCACCTACTACTGGCTACACCTATCCCTGGCTACCTCTGCTGCGAGCACCTACTACTGGCTACACCTATCCCTGGCTACCTATGCTGCTGCCACCTACTACTGGCTACACCTAACCCTGGCTACCTATGCTGCTGCCACCTACTACTGGCTACACCTATACTGGCTACCTATGCTGCGAGCACGTACTACTGGCAACACCTATCCTTGGCTACCTTTGCTGTGAGCACCTACTACTGGCTACACCTATCCCTGGCTGCCTATGCTGCGAGCACCTACTACTGGCTACACCTATCCCTGGCTACCTATGCTGCGAGCACCTACTACTGGCTACACCTATCCCTGGCTACACCTATCCCTGGCTACCTGTGCTGCAGCCGCCTACTACTGGCTACACCTATCCCTGGCCACCTATGCTGCGAGCACCTACTACTGGCTACACCTATCCCTGGCTACCTATGCTGTGGCCGCCTACTACTGGCTACACCTATCCCTGGCTACCTATGCTGCTGTCACCTACTACTGGCTACACCTATCCCTGGCTGCCTATGCTGCAAGCACCTACTACTGGCTACACCTATCCCTGGCTACGTATGCTGCAAGCACCTACTACTGGCCACATCTATCCCTGGCTACCTTTGCTGTGAGCACCTACTACTGGCTACACCTATCCCTGGCTGCCTATGCTGCAAGCACCTACTACTAGCTACACCTATCCCTGGCTACCTATGCTGCAAGCACCTACTACTAGCTACACCTATCCCTGGCTGCCTATGCTGCAAGCACCTACTACTAGCTACACCTATCCCTGGCTCCCTATGCTGTGAGCACCTACTACTGGCTACACCTATCCCTGGCTGCCTATGCTGCGAGCACCTACTACTGCCTACACTTATCCCTGGCTACCTATGCTGCAAGCACCTACTACTGGCCACACCTATCCCTGGCTACCTATGCTGCGAGCACCTACTCCTGGCTACACCTATCCCTGGCTACCTATGCTGCGAGCACCTACTACTGCCTACACCTATCCCTGGCTGCCTATGCTGCTGTCACCTACTACTGGCTACACCTATCCCTGGCTACCTATGCTGCGAGCACCTACTACTGCCTACACCTATCCCTGGCTACCTATGCTGCTGTCACCTACTACTGGCTACACCTATCCCTGGCTACACCTATCCCTGGCTACACCTATCCCTGGCTACACCTATCCCTGGCTACACCTATCCCTGGCTACCTATGCTGCGAGCACCTTCTACTGGCTACACCTATCCCTGGCTACTTATGCTGCGAGCACCTACTACTGGCTACACCTATCCCTGGCTGCCTATGCTGCGAGCACCTACTACTGGCTACACCTATCCCTGGCTGCCTATGCTGCGAGCACCTACTACTGGCTACACCTATCCCTGGCTACCTAATGCTGCGAGCACCTACTACTGGCCACACCTATCCCTGGCTGCCTATGCTGCGAGCACCTACTACTGGCTACATCTATCCCTGGCTGCCTATGCTGCGAGCACCTACTACTGGCTACACCTATCCCTGGCTACCTATGCTGCTGTCACCTACTACTGGCTACATCTATCCCTGGCTGCCTATGTTGCGAGCACCCACTACTGGCTACATCTATCCCTGGCTGCCTATGCTGCGAGCACCTACTCCTGGCTACACCTATCCCTGGCTACCTATGCTGCTGTCACCTACTACTGGCTACATCTATCCCTGGCTGCCTATGCTGCGAGCACCCACTACTGGCTACATCTATCCCTGGCTACCTATGCTGCAAGCACCTACTACTGGCTACATCTATCCCTGGCTTCCTATGCTGCGGCCACCTACTACTGGCTACACTTATCCCTGGCTACCTATGCTGCGAGCACCTACTACTGGCTACACCTATCCCTGGCTACCTATGCTGCTGTCACCTACTACTGGCTACACCTATCCCTGGCTACCTATGCTGCAAGCACCTACTACTGGCTACACCTATCCCTGGCTACCTATGCTGCGGCCACCTACTACTGGCTACACCTATTCCTGGCTACCTATGCTGCGAGCACCTACCACTGGCTACACCTATCCCTGGCTGCCTATGCTGCGAGCACCTACTACTGGCTACATCTATCCCTGGCTGCCTATGCTGCGAGCACCTACTACTGGCTACACCTATCCCTGGCTACCTATGCTGCGAGCACCTACTACTGGCTACATCTATCCCTGGCTACCTGTGCTGCTGCCACCTACTACTGGCTACACCTATCCCTGGCTACCTATGCTGCTGCCACCTACTACTGGCTACACTTATCCCTGGCTACCTATGCTGCGAGCACCTACTACTGGCTACACCTATCCTTTGCTACCTATGCTGTGAGCACCTACTTCTGCCTACACCTATCCCTGGCTACCTTTGCTGCAAGCACCTACTACTGGCTACACCTATCTCTGGCTACCTATGCTGCGTGCACCTACTACTGCCTACACCTATCCCTGGCTACCTATGCTGCTGTCACCTACTACTGGCTACACCTATCCCTGGCTACCTATGCTGCGAGCACCTACTACTGGCTACACCTATCCCTGGCTGCCTATGCTGCAAGCACCTTCTAGTGGCTACACCTATCCCTGGCTACTTATGCTGTGAGCACCTACTACTGGCTACACCTATCCCTGGCTGCCTATGCTGCGAGCACCTACTACTGGCTACATCTATCCCTGGCTGCCTATGCTGCGAGCACCTACTACTGGCTACATCTATCCCTGGCTACCTGTGCTGCAAGTACCTACTACTGGCTACACCTATCCCTGGCTACCTATGCTGCGAGCACCTACTACTGGCTACACCTATCCCTGGCTACCTATGCTGCTGCCACCTACTACTGGCTACACCTATCCCTGACTACCTATGCTGCTGTCACCTACTACTGGCTACACCTATCCTTTGCTACCTATGCTGCGCGCACCTACTACTAGCTACACCTATCCCTGGCTACCTATGCTGCGAGCACCTACTACTGGCTACACCTATCCCTGGCTACCTATGCTGCGAGCACCTACTACTGGCTACACCTATCCCTGGCTACCTATGCTGCGAGCACCTACTACTGGCTACACCTATCCCTGGCTACCTATGCTGCGAGCACCTACTACTGGCTACACCTATCCCTGGCTACCTATGCTGCGAGCACCTACTACTGGCTACACCTATCCCTGGCTACCTATGCTGCTTTCACCTACTACTGGCTACCTATGCTGCGTCCACCTACTACTGGCTACACCTATCCCTGGCTACCTATGCTGCGTCCACCTACTACTGGCTACACCTATCCCTGGCTGCCTATGCTGCGAGCACCTACTACTGGCTACACCTATCCCTGGCTACCTATGCTGTGAGCACCTACTACTGGCTACACCTATCCCTGGCTACCTGTGCTGCAAGCACCTACTACTGGCTACACCTATCCCTGGCTGCCTATGCTGCGAGCACCTACTACTGGCCACACCTATCCCTGGCTACCTATGCTGTGAGCACCTACTACTGGCTACACCTATCCCTGGCTACCTATGCTGCAAGCACCTACTACTGGCCACACTTATCCCTGGCTGCCTATGCTGCGAGCACCTACTACTGGCTACACCTATCCCTGGCTACCTATGCTGCGAGCACCTACTACTGGCTACACCTATCCCTGGCTACCTATGCTGTGAGCACCTACTACTGGCTACACCTATCCCTGGCTACCTATGCTGCTGTCACCTACTACTGGCTACACCTATCCCTGGCTACCTATGCTGCAAGCACCTACTACTGGCTACACCTATCCCTGGCTGCCTATGCTGCGAGCACCTACTACTGGCTACACCTATCCCCGGCTACCTATGCTGCGGCCACCTACTACTGGCTACACCTATCCCTGGCTACCTATGCTGCGGCCACCTACTACTGGCTACGCCTATCCCTGGCTACCTATGCTGCAAGCACCTACTACTGGCTACACCTATCCCCGGCTACCTATGCTGCGAGCACCTACTACTGGCTACACCTATCCCTGGCTACCTATGCTGCAAGCACCTACTACTAGCTACACCTATCCCTGGCTACCTACGCTGCGAGCACCTACTACTGGCTACACCTATCCCCGGCTACCTATGCTGCGAGCACCTACTACTGGCTACACCTATCCCTGGCTGCCTATGCTGCTGTCACCTACTACTAGGTACACCTATCCCTGGCTACCTGTCCTGCAGCCACCTACTATTGGCTACACCTATCCCTGGCTACCTCTGCTGTGGACAACGACTACTGAAGTGGGGTTCATATTATTTAATGTAAGGGGGGGCCGCAGGTCCAAATAATTGTATAATGCCGAATACCGTCATACCGTGCTATTTTTTTTTTCTTTTTTTGACCGTTCTCATACCATGGGATTTCATACCATTGCAACCCCAGCCAGGGAGGTTAAAGATGGGCAGTCAGTGCTAGATAAATTGATTTTGAGAGCTGTCTCCAAAGCCCTGAAATCCTTTCATTAGATTAGGACAGGTCACTCTCGATTGAGTGATATAGAAAATCAGGTCGTCCGTATATGCAGAAAGTTAAACGTGATGACCCAAGAAAAACTTACCTTTTGGTCTTTTTTTTTTTCTTCCCCCTAACCGCTGAAAGAAAGGTTTCCAGTGCTAGTATAAATATGAGGGACTAATGGGCACCCCTGTCGACTAGTGCCGCTTTTGAATTAGAAACATTTGATAAAGTGAAATTCACCTTAACTCTGGCATTATACAGGTTGTCCCTAACCTAGGAACAGCCTGAAAATGTGAAACTTGATTCTTTGTGAGCAAGTAAAAAAAAAAAAAAAAAAAAACTTGTTTTTGAAAAAATCGATTTAAAAAACATTTTTCTTAGTTTTTTTTTTTTTGTTTTTTTTTTTATAAAGACTGGTAAAATGACATTTTGCTGCCAAACACTGAGCGCACAGGGGGACAGAGGTGACAGTGTGTGTGGGGGGGCAGAGGTGACACAGTGGCGACACAGAGGGGGACACTGAAGACACAAGGGGCATAAAGGAGGTACAGGGGACAGAGATGGCGCAGTGTTTTGACTTATGGACAGATTCAGTTTTCGAGGCCTGGAACTAACTAGATCTTTCTTTTTTTTTTTTTTTTTTTTGCGTTTAGGGAGCACTTTCAATCGCTAGCGATTTCCCTAAACGCTCTGACAATGTAAATGGATGGGCTAGGTTCCACTAGAGCGATTGCGATTAAGCAAATTGCAATCGCAGGACAAGCAGCATTTTGGGAGTGTTTCCATTCCAATGAATTGTATGTGAGCAGGGAAATCGCTCCCAAAATCGCTTGCAAAACGCTATGACGAATCGTTGCGCAATATGTTGGCGCTTTTTAACCACTTAACGACCGCCCACTGCCCATTGGCGGCCGGATAGTGGACCCCGCAAGGACCGCCGCATGTACGAGAGGCGGCGGTCCTTGTAGGGGCATGGGCGGAGCGATCGCGTCATCCGTCACGCGATCCTCCGCCGGGGACTGGCTCCGCCCCCCTCGCGCTGTAAGCCGCCAGCCGTTCGGAAGCGCCGGCGGGTTACTAGCACCCGGATCGCCGCATACAAAGTGTATAATACACTTTGTAATTTTTACAAAGTGTATTATACAGGCTGCCTCCTGCCCTGGTGGTCCCAATGTCCGAGGGACCACCAGGGCAGGCTGCAGCCACCCTATGTCGCACCCAAGCACACTGATTTCCCCCCCCCCTGCCCCCTGATCGCCCACAGCACCCCTCAGACCTCCGCCCACCCCCCAAACCCTTGTTTGCACCCAATCACCCCCCTAATCATCCATCAATCACTCCGTCACTATCTGCAAACGCTATTTTTTTTATTAGGTCCCTAACTGCACCCTGGGGACTCCTGATCATCCCCCCACCACTCAGATTCTCCCCAGACCCCCCCACCCTGTGTACTGTATGCATCTATCCCCCCTGATCACCTGTCAATCGCCCCCTGTCACTGCCACCCATCAATCAGCTCCTAACCTGCCCCTTGCGGGCAATCTCATCACCCACCCACACCAATAGATCGCCCGCAGATCCGACGTCAGATCACCTCCCAAGTGCAGTGTTTACATCTGTTCTCTACCCTAAACACCCACTAATTACCCATCACCACCTGTCACTGTTACCCATCAGATCAGACCCTAATCTGCCCCGTGTGGGCTCCAGATCACTCGGACAAACCCTCAGATCCCCGTCAGACCCCCTTCCGATCACCTCCCCAGTGCATTGATTGCATCTATTTTCCCCTCTAACCACCCCCTGAGACACCCATCAATCACCTCCTGTCACCCCCCTAGCACTCCTATCCATCAGATCAGGCCCAATACAACCTGTCATCTAAAAGACCACCCTGCTTATGACCGCTTCCACAAAATTCGCCCCCTCATAGACCACCTGTCATCAAAATTTGCAGATGCTTATACCCCTGAACAGTCATTTTGAGAAATTTGGTTTCCATACTACTCACGGTTTTGGGCCCGTGAAATGCCAGGGCGGTATAGGAACCCCACAAGTGACCCCATTTTAGAAAAGACACACCCCAATGTATTCTGTAAAGTGTATGACGAGTTCATAGAAGATTTTTTTTTTTTTTTCCAAAATTTAGCGGAAATTGATTTTTTTTTTTTCACAAAGGGTAATTTTTCACTAACTTGTGACAAAAAATAAAATCTTCTATGCACTCGCCATACTCCTAACAGAATACCTTGGGGTGTCTTATTTCTAAAATGGGGTCACTTGTGGGGTTCCTATACTGCCCTGGCATTTTAGGGGCCCTAAACCGTGAGGAGTAGTCTAGAAAACAAATGCCTCAAAATGACCTGTGAATAGGACGTTGGGCCCCTTAGCGCACCTAGGCTGCAAAAAGTGTCACATGTGGTATCGCCGTACTCAGGAGAAGTAGTATAATGTGTTTTGGGGTGTATTTTTACACATACCCATGCTGGGTGGGAGAAATATCTCTGTAAATGACAATTGTTTGATTTTTTTTTTTACACACAATTGTCCATTTACAAACAATTGTCATTTACAGAGATATTTCTCCCACCCAGCATGGGTATGTGTAAAAATACACCCCAAAACACATTATACTACTTCTCCGGAGTACAGCGGTACCACATGTGTGGCACTTTTTTACACCCTAAGTGCGCTAAGGGGCCCAAAGTCCAATGAGTACCTTTAGGATTTCACAGGTCATTTTGGGACATTTGGTTTCAAGACTACTCCTCACGGTTTAGGGCCCCTAAAATGCCAGGGCAGTATAGGAACCCCACAAATGACCCCATTCTAGAAAGAAGACACCCAAAGATATTCCGTTAGGAGTATGGTGAGTTAATAGAAGATTTTATTTTTTGTCACAAGTTAGCGGAAATTGATTTTCATTGTTTTTTTTCACAAAGTGTCATTTTCCGCTAACTTGTGATAAAAAATAAAATCTTCTATGAACTCACCATACTCCTAACGGAATACCTTTGTGTGTCTTCTTTCTAAAATGGGGTCATTAGTGGGGTTCCTATACTGCCCTGGCATTTTAGGGGCCCTAAACCGTGAGGAGTAGTCTTGAAACAAAAATGACCTGTGAAATCCTAAAGGTACTCATTGGACTTTGGGCCCCTTAGCGCAGTTAGGGTGCAAAAAAAGTGCCACACATGTGGTATCGCCGTACTCAGGAGAAGTAATATAATGTGTTTTGGGGTGTATTTTTACACATACCCATGCTGAGTGGGAGAAATATCTTTGTAAATGGACAATTGTGTGTGTAAAAAAAAAAAATCAAACAATTGTCATTTACAGAGATATTTCTCCCACCCAACATGGGTATGTGTAAAAATACACCCCAAAACACATTATACTACTTCTCCTGAGTACGGATATACCAGATGTGTGGCACTTTTTTGCAGCCTAACTGCGCTAAGGGGCCCAAAGTCCAATGAGCACCTTTAGGCTTTACAGGTGTGCTTACAAATTAGCACCCCCTAAAATGCCACGACAGTAAACACACCCCATAAATGACCCCATTTTGAAAAGTACACTTCATGATTTCATTTTTTTTGTCACAAGTTAGCAGAAATGGAATCTTTTTGATTTTCTTGTCACAAACTGTCATTTTCCGCTAACTTGTGACAAAAATAATATATTCTATGAACTCACTATGCCTCTCAGTGAATACTTTGGGATGTCTTCTTTCCAAAATGGGGTCATTTGGGGGGTATTTATACTATCCTGGAATTCTAGCCCCTCATGAAACATGACAGGTGGTCAGAAATGTCATAGATGCTACAAAATGGGAAAATTCACTTTTTGCACCATAGTTTGTAAACGCTATAACTTTTACCCAAACCAATAAATATAGGCTAAATGTTTTTGTTTTTTTTATCAAAAACATGTTTGTCCACATTTTTCGCGCTGCATGTATACAGAAATTTTACTTTATTTGAAAAATGTCAGCACAGAAAGTTAAAAAAAAAATCATTTTTTTTGACAAAATTTATGTCTTTTTTGATGAATATAATAAAAAGTAAAAATTGCAGCAGCAATCAAATAGCACCAAAAGAAAGCTTTATTAGTGACAAGAAAAGGAGCCAACATTCATTTAGGTGGTAGGTTGTATGAGCGAGCAATAAACCGTGAAAGCTGCAGTGGTCTGAATGGAAAAAAAGGGTCTGGTCCTTAAGGGGGGTAAAGCCCACGGTCCTCAAGTGGTTTAATACAATTAATAATAATAATAATCGCTAGCAATTGCGATGGCGCTTTGCCATTTTTCTTAGTTCCAGGCCTAATGCTTCATACACACTTGAGATAAGTATTTGGAAAATGAAAGATCACAGACCAATATTACCCCCTTCATGTAGTATGAGAGCCATACCTACACAGTCTATTCTATGGAGCTGCACTCCCCATCAAATAAAATCTTTGCAAGATGCTGCACACAAAGATGCTGTACACACTCAAAAGATCATTATCTGTAAAAGATCTGTTCCTGCAAAAGATCCATTCCTGCAAAATGCATTCATAGTCTGAGATCTGCAGATCATCATACACACCTTGTTTAACAGATTTCATCTGCATATCTGGCAATCCTCTGCAGATCTGAAAATCCATCCTGGTGGATATGATCTGCAGATGATTGTCTGTTAAAGAATGCATTTTGCAGGAACGGATCTTTTTGCAGATAATAATCTTTTGAATGTGTACGGGCATCTGTGTGTGCAGCATCTTGCAAAGATTTTATTTGATGGGGAGTGCAGCTCCATAGAATAGACTGTGTAGGTGTGGCTCTCATACTACATGGAAGGAGGTAAGATTTCTGTCTGATGGGGAGTGCAGCTCCATAGAATAGACTGTGTAGGTGTGGCTCTCATACTACATGGAAGGAGGTAAGATTTCTGTCTGATGGGGAGTGCAGCTCCATAGAAAAGACTGTGTAGGTGTGGCTCTCATACTACATGGAAGGAGGTAAGATTTCTGTCTGATGGGGAGTGCAGCTCCATAGAATAGACTGTGTAGGTGTGGCTCTCATACTACATGGAAGGAGGTAAGATTTCTGTCTGATGGGGAGTGCAGCTCCATAGAAAAGACTGTGTAGGTGTGGCTCTCATACTACATGGAAGGAGGTAAGATTTCTGTCTGATGGGGAGTGCAGCTCCATAGAATAGACTGTGTAGGTGTGGCTCTCATACTACATGGAAGGAGGTAAGATTTCTGTCTGATGGGGAGTGCAGCTCCATAGAATAGACTGTGTAGAGTATGGCTCTCATACTACATGGAAGGGGGTAAGATTGGTCTGTGATCTTGCCTTTTCCAAATACTTTTATCTCAAGTGTGTATGAAGCATAAGAATGGACCTACAGTCCCTATCTCGGTTATTAACATGGGACTACCTGTATAATACATTTCTATTGGAGTTTGTTTTTGTTTTTTTGTTTTCTTTTTCAACCCTGATTTTAGTTGAACTTCAAAATCGCCTTTTTAAAGGGAGTCTGAAGGGAAATTAAAAATGAAAAACAGATACTCACCGAAGGTGAGGGAAGGATCTGGTTCCTATAGCCTTCCGGTTCTCACGATCCCTGCATTCCCCACCACAGGCTACCCTATTAGTTTGATGGTTTCGTAAACTGCTCTCTTCCGCTTTGGCTGGCTTTGGAAGTCTTCGGAAGCACTCTGGCTCTCGAAGACGGGCTGTTTCGCACGTTGGTGCCCTTTTCTCGCGCAATCATGCGTGCGCAGTACAGAGTCGCCTGTCCACCTGAAGACTGCCGAAGTGTGAACGGTGAAGTCTGCGGGGGAACAGGGACCGCGAGGAGACCGGGAAGGCTCTATAGGACCCAGAGCCTTCCCTCCTCTTAGGTGAGTATTTGTTTTTTTTAATTGTCACTACAGATTCACTTAAAATTTAAATTCCACTTTTATAATAAAATTGTCCAAAATTTTGATTGGTTATGCACAATTTTCCTTTTTTTGCCAGTTAAGCACTTCTAAAATGGGCAGCTCAATCAAATGATTCCTCTTTGCAACCATGGCAATAATACTCTGGACTGGAAATGGTTAATGACTAGAGATGGTCCATGAGATGCGAATAATGCTGACTTGATGCATTTAAGCTAATTTCCTATGCAAGTCCACATTGGTGGGATTTGATTGAGCCATTTGCATAAATTTGCATACATGTGCATTATCCTGATTCAACTATATATATTTTTTTTTTTCTCACTGACCATGTCTACCAACTACAGACGGTCCCATACTTGCAAACAACTCGTTATGTTTCAGAGATACAAAGTTGTCTTCATGTATACAGTATATACAATACAATTTGTATTTTATTTTTGTTACATTATTGTATTAACTGCTAGAAGTAGTTTAAAACAATTTAAAACACGTTGACAACAACGAAAAACATATTTTATACTATACTAGTCACAAAGCCCATGTAACAGGCTGGCGTGCGCCATCCACAGCCACGTGCGGCTGTGACTGCGCACGCCCACAACCAACTCATGCCCATCCAGCTCGAAGCCCACCCACGCGCTGCGCATGCGCGCCAGGCACTTACACAGAGGGTCGCGGCAACAGGGAGATTATTATATAGGATGTTTAACCACTTCCGGATTTATCAGACGCTTATCTACGCCCCTGCAGGGGCGTAGATAAGCATACTGTTTACCTACGCCGCTTACGATCACCACATTTCTCCCATCCGCAATCGTTGCAGTCCTGTCCCTCCGTGATCAGGGAATATTTCCATCTCACAGCTTCCTAAAGTGCTGATTAACAAAAATCCAACCAAAAACAAAATGTAAACCTTTCGTTCCTGTTAGATTTACTCAACACAGAACTCCATAGCGCTATCTTGTGGCCAAAAAGTAAAAATGCATCCAAAACAGTCTAATATACTAACCCATAGGAGAATTAAAGTTTTTTTTTTTTTTAATATTTTTAACCCCTTCCTCCCCACCCCATAGTTACCAAAATAAAACACTTGTCACCATTAAAAATATATATATATATATATCTATATCTATATCTATATATATATATATATATATATCCTTTGGATTTAGCTGTGAGGAGATCATTAGCTACTTTGGTGAGGGCTGTTTCTGTGGAGTGGTTTGGCCGGAAGCCAGATTGGAACTGATCGAGCAAGGAATTTGCAGATAAATACTGACTTAGTTCTGCATGGATGTGGCGTCCAAGTAATTTAGATGCAAATGGAAGAAGTGACACTGGGCGGTAGTTAGCAAGTTCGGTGGGGTCTAGAGATGTTTTTTTCAGTAGTGGTGTTACAACAGCCCTCTTGAGTGAGGATGGAAAAATTCCGGTGGAGAGGGATAGGTTATATATATATATATATATATATATATATATATATATATATATATATATATATATATATATATATATCCGGGACAAATGACAAAATGTCTGTTTCATCATCAATAGCACTTTTTATTTTTAAACTACAATGGCTGAAAGCTGAGAATGGTGATTTTTTTTTTTCCATTTTTTCTACTTCTTCCTTGCAAAATACATATAAATAAAATAATAGTTAGCAAAAAGTACTGCCCAGAGAAAGCCTAGTTTGTCCTACAAATCTAATATATAGATCATGTCAGTGTGAGAAGTAGCAATAAAGTTATTGGCGAATGATATTGCTCTGGTCCTGAAGGCGAAAAAACCTGTGATCCTGAAGTGGTTAAATCCAGAGTTGTCGAAAAGTACTGTAAATTTATCCAGGTTTCACCATGAAGACTCAACTTACAATCTGAACTTAAACACAATCTCCCAAAAGAAAACCTGTTAGTACTGGGACTGCCTGTACTTCAGATTTTCTTTTTTTGCAAGCCTCTTTGCTTTCACTTCATGTGTTGTAGGTGCTGTAGAATTCACTATGTGGTTACCCACAGGGCTGATCATAGGCATGTGAGTAATCACAAAAGCTCGTCGTCTTTGCGATTTTTCCTTTTTAGCGGTTTTTAATAAGTGGGCACTTATCTGGTAAACTGGTCAGTGAGAACTGATCCGTTTCCGCTCTGGGACTGTTAAGTTCCGTTTCCCTATATACTCTCCAGACCCCCATCACCAAAGTTGATTTTTGTTGACTAGAACGATCCATTTTTCGCCAGTGTGTACTACTGGATCCCTTTCTCATTCCCCCAATGCAGTGCTTCGGCCTCTGTTTCTGTTCAGCTGGGCTCCGCTGTCCGGAAAGAAACACTGGAGCGCCAAACGTGCAAATGGACCAATGTGAACGGATGCATAGGTTAACACTGGATGCATTCACATCCGTTTATTGCCAGTGTGAACCAGGCTTTACTGTGACGGCAGCAATTATGTAGACCAGCACTGGGCAAACTGTGGGCCAGATACGGCCCGCATGCCCTGAGAATCCCTTTCCTCCCTCCAGCACTGTCTCCATGGCCACAGCAACGTCATGTGGCACACCGTTCGGACGTGCCAGCATGTTACACGCTGGCAATGTCCTGACAGCATCTAACATGAAGTTGCTGTGGCCATGAGACAAGTTGAGTTCACCATTCCCTTTCACCCCGCTTGCAACTTTGCTGGGAGGGAGGAGGAAAAATGATGGGAATGTGGTTCACAGCCTGGGATGCGTAAAGCCCTGATGTAGACTGTGCATACTCTGTCCACCAGCCAACTGGTCCTCAAGGTGCCAAAACTACGCTATCCAAAATTCGTTATTTTAAATTAAATCTAAAATATCAAACTGTTTGCAGAGGATCCCACCTGCTCTATCTCCCCCCATGACTCCCTTGCCAAGTCTGGCACAGGAAAACACATTGAAAAGGGCTGAAGTTGTTATACTGTAGGTCCACAATCCTACCCTTGGATCCGTTTCGGCTTCTTTTAAAGGACTGCTGTAACGAGAGGTATATGGAAGCTGCCATGTTTATTTCCTTTTAAACAATACTTGTGGCCTGGCAGCCCTGATTACCCTCTGCCTCTAATACTTTTAGCCATAGCCCCTGAACAAGCATGCAGCAGATCAGGTGTTTCTGACATTGTCAGATCTGATAAGATTAGTTGCATGCTTGTTTCTGGTGTGATTCAGACACTACTGCAGCCAAATAGACCAGGCAACTGGTATTGTTTAACAGAAAACAAATATGGCAGCCTCCATACACCTCCCACTACAGTTGTCCTTTAACCTCCCTGACAGTACCATAAATCCGCCAGGGGGGCAGCGCAGCACTTTAAAAAAATTTTTTTTAAAGCATGTAGCTAGCTTAGCGCCAGCTACATGCTTCCCCCCCCCCCTTCGGTATCCCTCCCACCCCTCCGCTCGCCGCCGGCGCTTTTACCCTGCAGGGAATCCCATTCCGTGGCGACGATCTTATCGACGTCGTGACGTCAGCGAGTGTTCCGATCCACTCCTCAGCGCTGCCTGGCACTGATTGGCCAGGCAGCGTAAGGGGTCCGGGGGGGCGGCGAATTGGCAGGTAGCGGCGGCGATCGTTATGCATACGCAGCTAGCATAGTGCTAGCTGTGTTTAGCAAAGAAAAAATTATGTAAATCGGTCCAGCAGGGCCTGAGCGGCACCCTCTGGCGGCTTACCCCGTGTCCAGCACGGGGTTACCGCCAAGGAGGTTAAGTGATGTCCAGTGGAGACGAGACAGATGCAGGAAGATGCGAAAGAATGACTGTCCAGATAAAGATCCTTTTGCCAGGCGGAAACCATCTTTGCCATTGACCCCAGGAATGGGTAGAGCTGGACTGAAGGAATTGCCTTATTTAGTTATATACCGGATGCTGCTTCCCAATCGTTTTCTGATTTGGGAGGAATTGTTTGCTGGATCAGGCTGCCATCGACTAATTTATATTATTGACTTAAACTCACTGCTGTGATGAAAAGTTGGTAATTACCAGGTTACTGTCATTATAAAATTTTAAATAGATTTGTTTTTAAAGAGGAACTATTGGCTAAAGAATGCATACAATTGCTTATATTTTTACAGTATTCCTTTATAAATGTTTGCCCATCTTTCCTCTCCCTGATTTACATTCTGAAATTTATCACAGATGGACACATCTTTAATTCTGTCACGTGATCTCTGCTAAATGCTTCTGGATACACATTATGCAATATCCCGTCCGATCAATGAGCAGTCTGACAGGAAGTTGCATTGTATACATGTCCAGACTGCTCCCGATCGATAACTTGATCAAATGTACCCGTTATAACTCTTCAAAATCTATCCCGTTATCGAACTGGAGCAGGTCAGACATGTCGGTAATAATCGTCCGATTCCTGACGATTGCATAAGAAACAGTTTGTGTTATGCTGTTTGTTCAGCATAATCGTTGTAAAGGCAGCAGAAAATATAGCTATCTCCAAGAATGCTCGGGGAGGTGGAAGAATTCCGAATAATAAACAGCCTAGGCTAAGCTTCAGTGGGAGGGCAGAGCTACATATGAATATACAGCAATATATAGATATTGGAAGTGTTTCTGATGCTGAAAGCAGGAGAATGAATGTAGATTTGGGCATGGGTCTCCACTTTACAATTGGGGATCATTACCTGAACCCCAGGTAAGTGTATTAGCAGTGCAGGTCACTATTTACAATTTGAGGTGAGGCGCTTTGTTATTATTGACATTATCGTGTGTCTAGGTTCTTTCTGATGTTTTTTAATTGAGTTTGTTTACTGCGGTTCAATAAAGCGTACTATTTTGTACATTCCACATGGTGGGGCAGTACTTATGTACAGGATGCCTGCTTGCTCTCGGGTTTACTATACTGGGCGTTATTCCCATAGACTTATAATGGGGCTTGGCCGGGACCTGGTCATTTGCGTTACCATACCCGAATGTTTACTATATCCGAGTTTTCTATAACTAGATTATATTCTGTGTTACAGTTTCCCTTTTACAGAGACACTGAAGCAAAAAAAATTATTTGTATGTGTAGTACCGCTAAGAAATAAAACGTTAGGAGCAGAGACTCTCATCTAATGTTTCCAGTACAGGAACAGTTAAGAAACTCCAGTTCTCTATGCAAAAGAGCCATTGAGCGCCACAACTTTCAAAGTCGCATAGAGCTTTGTTTTTGAAGCTTGTTATCTCAACTGTCAGTCACTATTGTTTTTTCTTCAGCAAAGTACAGGTAAATAGTTCACTATCCTGCTCTGTAAAATCATTTAGAATCCTCAGTAGTGTGTAAACTGCAAATATTAGAGAATGATGCAATGTTATAAAAAAAGACTATATAACTGAAAATAAAAATGAGAATATTTTCTTTGCTACTAATGTTCTAGTAATTATCCGTACTACACAACCAATTCATTATATCATTTTTTTTTTCGCTTCAGTGTCTCTTTAATTAAAACAGTATAGAGACATAACCTACAATTTTTTTAATTTATTTTTCGCAGATTTGTGACTTCACAAAGGATGAAGAGAATCCACAGAGGATTGAGAAGTTGAACGCTGACCAAAAGCCATTGTTGCCAGCCAAAGATTAACTGTGATGATCAACATACTGTTTACAGCAATTGTATGGTGAATGAAATGGGCACACTCCAGATTTTCCTTGCAGACAATCTTGTCTAATTGCTGCAGCTGAAACTCTCCTGTGTGTAGATGCTGTCCACTAAAGCTGCACATTAATGATACAATCTTACCACTTCGTTGTAGTATGAGTGATTACATATCCATTCAAAATAAATTCACTCAATTTATCCTTCTACTACATTGGTTTGGTAAGATTGCACCATTAAGATTGTACAATTAGTGGCTGCTTTAAATGTGACTGGATTTTTTTTTTGGGGGGGGGGGGGGTTGTGTGTGTGCCAATTTTCTCAGCTGCTTGGTATCTGTGAAAGGGACAGTTTACAACGAACCCACTCAGGATTCTAGATTGGATATTTTAGTTCCATCTGGATGTTCACAGCCCCTAACCTATATACTAATGTTTAAGGCTAATTTCACACCAGGACGTTGCGTTAGAGGGGGCGTTAAGGTCGCATAACGTCCCCCTAACGGAACGCCTGGTGGTGCTAGATCTGGACGTCAGAGTGAGCCACGTTGTGCAGCTCACTCTGGCGTCAGTGATGCCGTGATGCGCACTCTTGTGCGCATGCGGCATCACGTGGTCCCGCCGGCCAATCGCCGCACAGAGCGGCTGCTCCAGGAAGTAAACACTGCACGTCATAACGTGCAGTGCATATTAATTAGCCATGTGCCTGGCCGCTCTCCGCTCCTCCCCAACATTTCTGAGCATGTGCAAGCAGTCTAACGCGGCTCAGCCGCGTCCAAAGTACTGCATGCAGTACGTTGTCTTGTGACGCAGCGTTACAATGTAACGCAACGTGGGCACTGTGAACAGCCCCATTGATTTTTCATTACTGTGCGGTGGGCTGCGTTACAGGCTGCTCTAACGTGCGCCTGTAACGTCCCACTGTGAAACCAGCCTTAATGAAGGTTTAGATGCACTTTACCGTCCATTTTCATAATTTTAGGTTTAGAAATACTTTAAAGTCCCGCTACCCTTTTTTTTTTTTTTTTTTAACTTTAAAGCTTAAATTATTTTTATTTATTATTTAGTATCTATATAATGCTGACCTCCACTGCAGTGCTTCACAGTACATTGGCTTAAATTCATCAAGCATTAACACATTCGGTAATGTTGAAAACAGCTGACTTTACCGAGTACTAAAGCTACGTACACACATACAACGATCGTTTGTTGTGAACGATGAACAAACTTTTAATTGACGAAAGAACGACCTAAGTAAAGTCAGCTTTTAAAGGTGTGTAAGGATCTGATCGTTAGAATAAACGTTACATCACATAAAGCAACTATTGCACTTGCGCATAAAAAATGAAAAGTTCCATGGAGAAATAGCGAAATGCGCATGTCAAGCCTAGTATGAAGGACTGTTTCCCAACGAAGTACTACTTTTGCAAACGATCGTCGTTGGAAAAAATCCGCCAAGCTAGTTAGTTCGTTTTTAACGATCTAGCTCGTCCGTCTTTAGACTGAATGGTCGTTAGCTTTTTTTTTTTTTTTTTTTAACGATCGTCGTTTGAAATGATCTGGGAACGATCGTTTCAAACGACTATAGTCGCATGTGTGTACGCACCTTAAAGAGAACCCGAGGTGGGAATTACTAATACTATTGGGGCACAGAGGCTGGTCTTAGTGTGCACAACCAGCCTCTGTGCCCCAATAGTATTAGTAATTCCCACCTCGGGTTCTCTTTAAGGAAAGTGTCAATTCATCAAAGCAGTTACCGCATGAAAAGCTGAAATTACCGAGCAATGAGGTAAATTACCGTCTTCTGCGGTAAATACCTCAACACATGTCAGTAAATGTCAATTCATCAAGGTTACAGCATGCGGTAAAGCCAAGTAAGTCGGAAACGGTGCGGATGAGCCGTGATTCACGCAAGCAGAGAGGGATAAGCTATGACTGACAGGAGCAGAAGCCAATAGAAACAGCCCCTATCTCCTGCAAGTCCCGCTCATCTGACATTGATTGGTTGCGAATGCTTCTCAGGTCCAGCTTTTCTACTTCCCAGGCAACGAGCAGAAAGAAAAGAACAAAAGTGGTTTCCCCTGCCTCCCTTCAGACATTAACTTTTTAGGTTCCTATTTGAAGTTGCAGAGTAGCAAATGCGGAAATCACCTAAGCATGGCATGTATAATGTCTCCTGGAAGTTAATCTAAGCCAGGGATGCCCACACTTTTTCAGCTTGTGAGCCACTTTAAAATTTAGCAAGTCAAAATGATCTACCTATGTGCAATTGTAGGAGCACAATGGTATATACAGCATGGAAAATGTAGTGCGGTCAGGATCTACCATGAAGTCAGTCCTTTTGATCTACCGGTAGATCGCGATCTACCTAATGGGCACCCCGATCTAAGCTGTGGCAATTACATAAAATGTTAAAGACTAATAGACAGATTCAGAGTGAGCAGAGACAGTATAACAAACCTGTACATTCTAAAGGGATGTGGGGATGCCTCTATTGTAATGCCTTCACTGCAACAGCTTATAAGGACACAGACACACTCCACACTGCTCTGCTGTTACCGAACAGGTTTTTGTGAATTGAAGCATAGTATTTCAGTAAATTAAGGAACTGCTACCGCACATGTGAAAATCTTGATGAATTAGCAAAAATCTAAAATACCGAATGCAGTATTTTCCCAACATTTTTTTTTATTGATCAGCCTTTGATGAATTGAAGCTATAGTTCTAACTAACTGTCCCTCAGAGGAGCTCAGTCTTACCCCTACCATATTATTATTATTAATTTATGTAGCTCTAACGTCTTCTGCAGCACTTTACAGAGTGCGTCCAGTAAGTATTCACGGCTCATCACTTTTTCCACATGGATTAAATACATTTTTTCCTCAGTTTTACACACACCTGGACAACTCCAGAATGACAACGTGAAAAAACGGTTACTTGAGATTTTTGCAGATTTATTGAAGATTAAAAAATTGAGAAAGCACATTTACATAAGTATTCACAGCCTTTTCCATGAAGCTCAAAATTGAGCTGAGGTGCATCCCCTTTTCCCTTGATCATCCATGAGATGTTTCGGCAGCTTAACTAGATACCAGGTGTGTTAAATTCAGTTGATTGGACATGATTTGGAAAGGCACACACCTGCCTATATAAGGTCCCACAGTTGACAGTCCAAGCATGAAGTTAAATGGCCTGTAGACCTCCGAGACAGGATTGTCTCCAGGCACTAATCTGGGGAACGTTACAAAAATGTCTGCTGCTTTGATGTTCCTAATGAGCACAGTGGCCTACATCATCCATAAGGTGAAGACATTTAAAACCACCAGGACTCTTCCTAGAGCTGGCGGTTATCTAAACTGAGCGAACAGGAAAAAGGTCTTAGTCAGGGAGGTGACCAAGAACTCGATGGTCACTCTGTCAGAGGTCCTCAGCAGCAGAGATGGTTGTTCTTCTGGAATGGTTCTCCCCTCTTCACAATCCACCAATCAGGCCAGTATAATAAAGTGGATAGATGGAAGCCATTCCTTAGTAAAAGGTACATGGCAGCCAGCCTGGAGATTGCCAGAAGGAACCTGGAGGACTCTGACCACAAGAAACAAAATTCTCTGGTCTGATGAAACAAAAATTGAACTCTTTGTTGTGAATGTCATGCGTCACATTTGGCGGAAACCAAGCACTGCTCATCACCAGGCCAGTACCATTCATACAGTGAAGCATGGTGACGGGATGCTTTTCAGCATCAGGAACTGGAAGATTAGTCAGGATAAAGGTAAACATGACTGCAGCAATGTACAGAAAAACCCTGGATGTGGCCATACTCCGAAATGAGGTAATATGTTCATGGTATGTTCTAGCTGAATATGTTTACGGGTCTCGCTGACCATATTTTCTGTTCAAAGGACAACAAGCTCATGTTACCCGTGGCTTGCCATCAGCTATTCTGGCATATGCGCTTGCTATCTCTTCTACGGCCTTGTAGAAGACGCACTGAAAGATCTACTATACTTTATGCTTCTTGAAATGCCTCTATTTCTCTCCAAGAGGAATTATCTTTTAAAGAGAAACTCTGTACATAAGGTCTCCGACCAAATCATGGTTCACTACCACTATTAGGGGACTCTTTGCTGCAAGAAACCGATCCATTCGATCGCTTTCTAGAAAAACCTGATTCAGAGCACACTTTTTTTTTATTTTACAATGTATCTTTATTAGCAGATCTTAAAAAATAAAACCACAACATCTTCAACAGGTAGTGCGTAACATCAAGAATTATAAAATCACAATATCACTGCTAGAGTCTCTCAAGGCATCAACAGACATTTAACAATTTGTTAAATGTCTGTATGGTCACTTTAGTTATTCAAACTCTGGTAAAAAGGGGAAAAATATGGATCCCCTGCCTACACGGCCTGAGTGCAGACTGGGGCAACGGTTCATCTTTCAGCAGAACAAACCTTAGCACAAAGCCAAGATATCAAAGAAGTGGCTTCAGGACAACTCTGTAAATGTCCTTGAGTGGCCCAGTAAGGGCCCAGACTTGAGTCCAATTGAACATCTCTGGAGAGATCTTAAAATGGCTGTGCACCGATGCTTCCCAATCAACTTGATGGAGTTTGAGAGGTGCTGCAAAGAGGAATGGATGAAACTGGCCAAGTACAGGTGTGCCAAGCTCAAGTCATCATATTCAAAAAGACTTGAGGCTGTAAGGGCTCGTTCACGCGTACGAGAGGAATCGTCGAGGGAGACTTGGGTGCAGGATACAGCCTGTATGGCTTATCCTGCTCCTGCACAAATTCCCATGTATTTTAAATACTAGGCCACCATGGCTGATGGGGAATGAAATAATTCGGCTTCCAGCAATTGCTGGAGGCCGAATTATTATTTTGTTTTTTTAAGTAACTTCAGCGCCGTCTTCTGACGGCGCTGAAGTTACTCACTGCTGCGCCCAAGTCTCCTGCGCTGGAATGGCAGTGTTCGCTCGTTCGCATCTGGTGCGTTAAGACCCGTGTAAAAGCGCATGTTGAAAACCACATGCATTGGTGCATGTTTTAGTGTGCATTTCAGTGCGTTGCGCTTTTTTTAAGCATGTTTTGCTTATTGTAGCTATTGTCAAAGATTTGTTTTCATATGAAATTTTTTTTTTTTTTTCAATTAGGGGTAAAATCTATGCACTGAAAAAGAAGCGCACCCATTTACTTGCATTGATGTGCGCTTTACAGCTCAACGCACAGAAATGCATGCAACACTACTTTTTTGTAACGCAACTCAGCACAGCCCATAGATGTGAACCAGGCACATTTAATTACATGGGAAAATCAATGCCTCGCAGAACGCACAGGGAAATGCGCTGTGAAAAGCGCACAGAAACGGCCCTGATGTGAACGAGTCCTAATTACGTCCAAAGGTGTATCGACAAAGTACTGAGCAAACACTGTGAATACTTATGTGCATCTATCTATATTAAGGGGTTTTGTGTGTAGAATTTTCCATTTTGGAATAAGGCTCTAATATAACAAAATGTGCAAAAAATGATACGCTGTGAATACTTTGTGGATGCACTTTAGTTATCTCACTAAATGTCCCTCAGAGGAGCTCACCATCTAATCCGTGCCAAATCTGCCCATCGTAATTTAGGGCCAATTTAGGTGGAGGCCCAGTTAACTTATCTGTATGTTTTTGGGATGCACTTTAAAGGGATCCTGAGCAGTACTTTAAATCAAAAATTTCACTTACTTGGGGCTCTCTCCAGCCCACTGAAGACCGCGAGGGCCCCCGGCGTCGTCCTGGCTCTTCTGCGGGTCCCGCTGGCGGCTCCGTCACTGGCGACACCGGAGCCGGGTGTTGGGTCGATACTTCATGGATCTGGTCACACAGCGTCATCCCGCCGGCCGCTACAAGTCAAGGAGGCTGGCGTGACAGTACTGCACATGCACAATTCAGAGTTAGCAAACCGTGCATGCACAGTACTGTCACACCGGCCGCCTTGATGATGCGTAGCGGTCGACGTGATGACGCTGTGTGACCAGATCCATGAAGTGTCGGCCAGGTGTCGCCGGTGACTGAGCCGCTAGCGGGACCCGCAGAAGAGCCAGGAGGACGCCATGGGACCCTCAAGGCCTGCAGTGGGCTGGAGGAAGCCCCAAGTAAGTGAAATTTTTTATTTAAAGTTCTGCTCAGGGTCCCCTTTTAAAGGACAACTGAAGTGAGAGGTATATGAAGGATATCGTATTTTTTTTTCCTTTTAAAGAGACTCTGAAGCGAGAATAAATCTCTCTTCAGAGCTCATAGTTAGCAGGGGCACGTGTGCCCCTGCTAAACCGCCGCAATAGCGCCGCTAAACGGGGGTCCCTTGACCCCCAAACCCCCCACTGTGACACTTGGTCGCAGACTTGGTCGCTCCTGGAGGCAGGGCTAACTGCTGCAGCCCTGCCTCCAGTCGCGTCTATCAGCCGCGCATCACCGCCTCTCCCCCGCCCCTCTCAGTGAAGGAAGACTGAGAGGGGCGGGGGAGAGGCGGAGATACGCGCTGACAGACGCGCGTGGGGCAGGGCTGCGGCGGTTAGCCCTGCCCCAACCAGGAAGCGCTCCCCCGCATTACGGAGGGGGATTTGGGGGTGAAGGGACCCCCGTTAAGCCGCGCTATAGCGGCGTTTTAGCAGGGGCACACATGCCCCTGCTAACTCTGAGGTCTGAAGCGAGATTTATTCTCGCTTCAGTCTCTCTTTAAGCAATACCAGTTGCCTGGCTATCATGCTGATCCTCTGCCTCAAATACTTTTAGCAATAGCCCCTGAACAAGCATGCTGCAGATCAGCTGTTTCTGACTTTGTCGGATCTGACAATTAGCTGCATGCTTGTTTCAGGTGTGTTTCAGTCACTACTACAGCAAAATACACCAGGAGCACTGCCAGGCAACTGGTATTTGAAAGGAAATAAGTATGGCAGCCACCGTATCACACTTACTTCAGTTTCCCTTTAAAGGGGAAAAAAAAGGGAAATGAGTACTTAAGAAGCCCGTTACATGTAGTTCTTTGGGCATTCATGCGTTTCCTGAGCCAGTAACACTGATCATTCTTAGGCTGGGACCACATTTGCATTGCACAAAACTTCTGTGGTTTTCCACAGGTGATTTTGCACATGTAGTGTACGGTTTAACTCGTGCTACACCCACCCTAGACCTTGGCACTTGCTGGTAGTCTAGGCGTTATGCTTTTTTATAGGGGCCCTCAGTTTTTTTAAATGTGTGGGAATCATGGTGAATGAAAAGCACTTTAAAAGAAACTTGATATTAAAAAAAAGGGCATTGATACATACCTGGGGCTTCCTCCGGCTCCCTTCAGGCAGTTGGCTCCCTCGACGTCCTCCTGGACTGCCTCTACCCTCCACTGGCCATCTAGGCATATCTTCCAATCGCCACCTTTTGGCCTTATTTTTTTCTCCCTGCAACGGGAACATTCTGTGTCCGCAATAGTACTGGCCAACAGTACAGCGCAATGGATATGTGCAGTATACTTATTTGGACAGCTAGCAGAGGATCCAGGGAGCCCCAGGTAGGTATAAATGTGTTGTTGTTTTTTTTTTGGGGGGGGGGGGGGGGGCTCAGGTGCACTTTAAGGCCTCTTTTCCACAGACAGTTGATAGGCAGTGAAATGCCTCTCAAACTCTCACAGCTGCTCACTGCTGCCTAGCAACTGCTCACTGCTGCCTGGTAACTGCTCACTGCTGCCTGGTAACTGCTTGCTGAGCACACAGTTCATCTGTTCCTGGAAAATAGGCCTGGGGCTGGAAACACACTAGGCAGTGCGGGAAACATAGATAGCGTTTTGCTGCATATACATTTCTGCGTTTTCTGTGCGTTTTGCGGTTTTCCCCACATGCGGTTTTCTTGCATTTTGCGTGCGTTATAATGCGTTTGCGGTTCGCATATATACATCGCATATGCGTTTTGCTTGTTTTTTAATGTTTTATGCAAATTACTAGGAAGTTAACTGGAAGCGGAAATACATAAACTTGTTTTATAAAATAAAAAAAAAAAAGCATGCAAAATGCACTAAACCACAATACCTCTGCGTCACCATTGACTTTCATTATGTGCGTTTTTGAAAAATATGCAACAAAAACAATTTTTTAAAAACACACATTGCATAACGCAAGTATATGTTTTTTTTTTTTTCCATGTGGCCCATTAATTTGCATTATGTGCGTTTTCCGCAAAGCTACCGTCTGCCTAGTGTGTTCCCTGCCTAAGGCCTCTGTGAGAGGTTCAGAGGCATTTCACTGCCTATCAATTGCTCTTGAAAAAGAGACCTTAAAGTGAACCCGGGGTGAAAATAAAGTGATGAGATAAACAATTATATTTATCCTCCTACTCCTA
This sequence comes from Hyperolius riggenbachi, assembly GCF_040937935.1. NCBI lineage: Eukaryota > Metazoa > Chordata > Amphibia > Anura > Hyperoliidae > Hyperolius > Hyperolius riggenbachi. The sequence goes on from NC_090653.1 coordinate 277,557,873, forward strand.
AAAATGACTTTTTTAGACATCCCAGGATTTTATTTTATATTTAAACATTTAGAAAGTAGATTGAATGTTTTGTTGTCTCTGCTCAGTTGCAGTCTATTAAGTGTCCCTAAATGAAAATACATGAACTATATTGACCCTTTCTCTCTCCCTCTGCTCTCTGTAGAAAATGTATTCTGCCAGGAAAACTTTTATGGCTGTAATTTGCTTATCAGTAATGTTTACTATATTCCTGACAAGGTCCTGACAAGACAGAAGCTGTCACTTCTAGCCAACTCTTTCAGGCAGCAAAATAAAACCAGTAAAACAGCCTGGTTAATAATCTGCTTAGTACTGTACATATATACTTGTTTATCTCATCATGTCACTTGTCACCTTGGGTACATTTTAAGCAAACCTATTGGGAGAAGTTAGATACCTGACTTATTAGAGGGATGTCTCTGGTTGATCCAGAAGCTTTTCCTATCCTCCTCCACCTCACCACTGCTCCAGGAATCTCTCTTGCATCCGTGGCCAGCGCAGAAACACCAGCAGCTTCATGCTATACCACAGTCTCAAGGCCATACTTGTGCCTCTACCCTGCTGGAGTTTCAGAATACATTTTTATGTCTTTGAGCTTGGACCCATGTTACATAAAAACTAGGTAGGGACTCAATCCATTTTACAAAAATGTCATTTTCAAAATTACGATCAAACTTGGGAAGATTTGGGGAAAATATGAACATTTACAAGCTACCCATATTTGAATAGCACTGGCTGTTTACTTTTCATACGGATGACATTTGTGGCCTTTTTTCTGGTGTCCAGACTGAATGACACTAAAATACTTGGTGGTATTGTAGATGAGTAGAATAGGTTTTAGAATTGAGGTCTATGACATGTGAATTGTTTTTGAGGACAATCAAAAGCAATAAAATTGTTTTTGTATGCTGTATACCAAAATAAAACTAAAGTGACAGAATTGAAATTTGTCTTTTGCTGCTTTTGAACGTATAGTATGGTGGTGTGGGGGTAGTGCATGGCTCTCTCCCCTTTCCAATATGGAACAGAAGCAGTGGAACGAAAATGGAGTCTCAACAAAGTAAATACAGATCCAATCACTTAAACGCAAGTGTGAACCGGGCCTTAACTTTTTCAAAGGCACTGGGCTTGATTCACAAAGCCGTGCTAACTGTTAGCATGCTTGTGAAAAGCCCCATATCACGTGTAAAACCCCTTAGTGCGCGCTAATTAGCGCTCGCGCACAGTCACGCACACAAAACTTTGCGCACGCAAAACAAAAACAGTGCACCCGATGCGCCTATAAGGGCGCATAGGATGCGACCTTAATGTCGCACCCATGCGCTGTTAAGGTCTCATCCAATGCGCCCTTATAGGCATATTGGCAGCGCCATTTTCGTCCCATCCCAGGACTTTGCGCGCAAGCTGATTCATTTTTTTTGTGTGCTAACTACTTAGCACGCCCAAAACCTTTAGGGCCCGTTTCCACTAGGGCGGTTTCGCCGCGATTCTGCAGAATTTCCCCGCACATCATTCGCACGGAGAAACTCTGCCATAGAGGATGACGGCGCCGCGGCGGAATCGCTTGCGGGAGCGATTCGCCCGGAACCCCCCGCAAATTTTGCCACGGAGGCTGCGAATCCCATAGCCGTGCATGGCACGGCTCATGGGATTCGCCTGCGATCCCGCCCACCGGCTCAGTGCGGTGTGCGTCTGCGAGACGCACGCCGCACTAGTGGAGACGAGCCCTTAGGCGTGCTAACTAGGTTTAGCACCGAATAGTGAATCAGGCGCACTGCCTTGAAACAATCTACACAAAGATGCAGGCCAGCACGCTTACAAACTATTTTTGCAGGGGGACTGAGCAACTGCCATTCAGGAAATGCTTTTGAAAGTATAGTCCTGAGATTCTTCCATGAGGATATGGGACTATTCCAAATTCTATCAAATGTGTCAGATTTTCACAGTAGTAAGCTACAGCAACATGGGGCAGTCGTAATGTAAGATACATTGTACTCTGACATATGTAAGTTTTTATATGTATGCAAAATGATATACAGGTAGTCCCCGGCTTACGAACACCCGCCGCGATGACGTCACGCAGCCCGGGGACTACCTCTTGTGCCCCCTTTCCTAAAGCAGAGTATGAGCAGCAGAAGCTGCAACCTCACCTCATCCATGGCGGCTCTGGGCCAATCAGCAGCATCCTCTCTCCCCTCAATGTTCCTCCCAGCGGCTTCCCTAGCATCGCGTAATGACGCAATCGAAAGGAGACCCCGCGACTCCTTCTGATTGCGTCATTACGCGATGCTACTAGTGAAACCGCTGGGAGGTATGGCAAAGGGAGAGAGGACGCCGCTGATTGGCCCGGAGCCGCCATGGATGAGGTGAGACTTGTAATGGCTTCTGCTGCGCAGACTCTGCATTAGGGGGCACAGGGGGACACTGGAAGCACAGGGGACAGATGACACAGGGGGGGACACTGGAAGCACGGGACAGTGAAGGCACAGTGTTCCGACTTAAGAACGGATTCAGGTTAAGAACAAACCTACAGTCCCTTTATCGTTCCTTAACCGGGGACTACCTGTATTTTACAATCTTTCATGATAGTCGTTTAGTGCAGACCTTGGGACTGCTATCTAGACCAAACTTTTCTCTGGGGGCAGGGGTGCGGCGGCTAAGCGATTTGGAGTGTATAGGTATGTAGATAGCCAGGTGTGGGTTTCTAGGTATAGTTGCCCCAGTATTGGGAGCATAGTTGCCCTTAGTGGCGGCCACTTCCTCTCTTATAGTCCCCGGTACGCCCCTCTCCCCCATGCTCAGTCTACTTTTTTCCCAGCAGCGCGTCTGGTAGCTGCTGTGAAGAGGAAGGAAGCAGGACAGCGGCTCCCCTGGTAACGGCGATATAAATCGCCGCTACAGGAAGCCGCTCTCCTGCCTCTTCACAGCAGCCGCAGGACGCGTTGCTGTGAAAAATGGAGGAGAGCTGACTGGGGAATATTAGAGGAAGCAGCCGCCAGCTAAGGTAACATGGGGGGGGGGGGTGGCGAGGTGAGAGGCCAGACCAGCAATGGGCTGTGGATCCAAGGGTTTGGGACACCTGCTTTAGAGGGTACTTACCGTATTTTTCGGACTATAAGACGCACTTTTTCTCCCCCAGAAGTGTGTGTGTGGGGGGGGGGAGTTACTGCGTCTTATAGTCCAAATGTAACAATTTACCTGTCTGGGCGGGCACTGTCAGCAGCAGCAGAGTTATCCTGAGGTGTTCCAGCATAGCAGCAGCTGCTGCAATCTGTATGCTGGTGTCCATTGTCTTGTCCCCCGAGTGGCGGCAGTGGGATCAGCTGTACATCTCCCTGGGTGGCATTGCAGCAGCCACTGCAATCATCTGCAATGCCTGTGTATCTGCGGCTTGTCCCCCGAGCGGCTCCAGCAGCAGCGTAATCTGAGATAACTCCCCGGGTGGCATGGCTGTAGGTGCTAATAAGATTGCTTATGCATGCGCCTCTTCTGCCCCGCATCAGCCGCGCGTCATTGTAATACAGGCACAGCGGGACATCTTCAGCTACGTTACTATCAGCGTCCAGCAGAGACCTCTGAACTGCTTCCTTATTGGTGCCCTCTGATGACTTGCGTCGCATGTGCGCCGTGGTCATGTGGCGAGCCAATAAGGAAGCAGAGATCTCTGCCGGACGCTGATAGTAACGTGGCTGAAGATGTCCCGCTGTGCCTGTATTACAATGACCTGCGGCTGATGCGGGGCAGAAGAGGCGCATGCATAAGCAATCTTATTAGCACCTACACCCATGCCACCCGGGGAGTTATCTCGGATTACGCTGCTGCTGGAGCCGCTCGGGGGACAAGCCAGCTGATACACATAGGCATTGCAGATGATTGCAGTGGCTGCTGCAATGCCACCCAGGGAGATGTACAGCTGATCCCACTGCCGCCGCTCGGGGGACAAGACAATGGACACCGGCATACAGATTGCAGCAGCTGCTGCTATGCTGGAACACCTCCGGATAACTCTGCTGCCACGAACCTCCTCATTATGGGTGAGCTTTTAGTTTAATAGTAATGGTTAATTAGTGTAGCTAGGTTCGGGGGGGGGGGGGGGGGGAGAAGGTGACAGGGCTTTGTGAAGTGTAGTATAGTGTAGCTGGGTGGGGGGATACATCAGTGGTTAGTGAAGTATAATGTAGCTGGGTGGGGGGATACAGCAGTGGTTAGTGAAGTATAGTGTAACTGGGTGGGGGGATACATCAGTGGTTAGTGAAGTATAGTGTAGCTGGGTGGGGGGTGTAAAGTTGGGGTTCGCAGCCAGCACGCAGTACACAGTTTGTATAAAAACAAAGTCCATTTATTTAACCAGCAGGGTATTAAACAGCTTGACATCAGCAGTAAAAGGAAAATAACAGGAAGCTTACTTCAGCTTTGGTAAAGGTAAAGTCCAGTTTGTTCAGATACAGCAAGTCTCCAACAGGACCAAACCACACATAATTCACAGTCCAGTGTGTGGCCTGGCCTTCAGCAAGCTTTCAGCAATCTTATTTGCAATACTCTATAAACAAGAGTTTCAGTAGCCAGCATGCTACTCCTCCAAACACCTTCCCTGACTGCCTGTCAGAGCAGCCCTTATGAATCTCATTACCTGAGCTGAACAGCCCAGAGGAAAACAGGTGTGGCCCGAGGTGGGATGGGAAGGCCCGCCCATCCTTCCCTCCCATCCCAGGAGTCCGGCCCTGAAAAGAAAAAAAAACACACAGGCAGCAATTGCTTGCTGCCTAAAAACCCGGGCTCCTTTCCACGGACCACACGTGCTTAAAGGGACCAGAGTCCAAACAGCGGGGAAACATATCTCCCGTCCAGCACCCAGCCTTGATGACCTCTACATATCCCCCCCCTCTGCCTCAACCCCGAGGAGGCGGTGGAGGCACTTTGACCCACCATGCAATGAACTCGGGAAAGAGCATCAGCGTTCTGATGCTCTTTTCCAGGCCTGTGTTCCACCAAAAAGTTGAACTCCTGGAGAGAGAGAAACCACCGGGACACTCTGGCATTCGTACCCCTATTCTGTTTCATCCAATACAGAGGTGCATGGTCGGAAATGAGCCTGAACTTCCTGCCCAGCAAATAGTAGCGCAGGGAGTCTAGAGCCCATTTTATGGCCAGGCATTCTCTCTCCACAACCGCATAGTTTTTCTCAGCCGCTGTCAGCTTCCTACTGAGAAAAACTACTGGATGTTCCTCACCATCAATCACCTGGGAGAGCACCGCCCCCAATCCCACATCTGAGGCATCTGTCTGCACCACAAACTCTCGGGTGAAATCTGGGGCTACCAGGACAGGATTTTGGCACAATGCTAACTTTAACTCCATAAACGCTTTGTCGGTTTCCCCAGTCCATTGGATCATTACTGACTTGCGGCCCTTCGTCAAATCAGTCAAGGGGGCTGCCAGGGTGGAAAAATTGGGGATGAAGCGTCTGTAGTACCCCACTATGCCTAAGAAAGCACGAACCTGCTTCTTACTGACGGGGCGGGGCCATTCCTGGATTGCCTCAACCTTGTTCACTTGGGGTTTCACCAACCCCTTTCCGACAATGTACCCCAAGTACTTCGCCTCTTCCATACCTAGGGCACATTTCTCGGGGTTCACTGTGAAACCCCCTTTTCTCAACGCATCCAGGACTGCTTGTACCTTCGGCAAGTGGGACTCCCAGTCTGAGCTGAAAATGACAATGTCATCCAAATAGACTGACGCATATCTCTGATGGGGACGCAGCAACCTGTCCATGACTCTCTGGAAGGTGGCGGGGGCAGTCTGCAACCCAAAAGGCATCCGCTTGTATTGGAAATGCCCCTCGGGTGTGGAAAATGCAGTTTTTTCCCGAGCTTCCTTGGCCAAGGGTATTTGCCAATACCCCTTGGTCAGATCTAATGTGGAAATGTAACGAGCAGGGCCTAATCTTTCAATCAGCTCGTCTACCCGGGGCATCGGATATCCATCAAACTTGGACACATCGTTCAATTTCCGGAAATCATTGCAGAACCGCCAAGTTCCGTTGGGCTTGGGTACCAACACTATTGGGCTCGACCAATCACTCTGTGATTCCTCAATGATATCCAGCTCTAACATCCGTTTTACCTCTTCCGACACGGCCTTCCTGCGGGCCTCCGGAATTCGATAGGGCTTGATGAAAACTTTTGTCCTGGGCTCAGTTATAATGTTATGCTCGATCAAATGGGTGAGACCCGGCAAATCTGAAAATATCCCCCTGTTTCTCTGGAGAAACTCCTTCACCTGTTGAACCTGCGGCTTAGACAGGGTGGGAGCTATTTTCACACTCTCGATGCTGACCTGGGGCACCACACTCACACCCACCATAACCGGATCGGTTTCTCTCTCTTTCCAGAGCTTCAACAAATTCACATGATATAGTTGAAACGGTTTCCGTTTCCCAGGCTGATGTACCTTATAGTTCACATCTCCTATTTTTTCGATAATTTCGAATGGTCCTTGCCACCTAGCCAAAAATTTACTTTCCACGGTGGGAATTAACACCGCCACTCTGTCTCCTATCTGGAACTGCCTGACCTTTGCTGCACGGTTATATACGCGTCTCTGCGCTTCTTGGGCTGCCATTAGGTGTTCCTTGACCAGGGGCATTACCTTAGCAATGCGTTCTTGCATCTGGGAAATATGTTCCACCACGCTTATATGGGGACTGGACTCACTTTCCCAGGTCTCTTTTACCAGGTCAAGCAACCCCCTAGGTCTGCGCCCATACACCAATTCAAATGGGGAAAAACCGGTGGAGGCCTGGGGCACCTCCCGGACAGCAAACATTACAGCAGGTATCAAACAATCCCAATCCTTTCCGTCTTTTTGTACTACTCTTTTTAACATCATTTTCAGAGTTTTGTTAAACCGCTCAACCAGTCCATCTGTCTGGGGATGGTAGACAGAAGTTCTCATCTGTTGGATTTTGAACAATTTACATAAATCAGCCATAACTTTAGACATGAAAGGAGTCCCCTGGTCCGTAAGGATTTCCCTGGGAAAACCCGTCCGAGTAAACATATTGAATAACTCACGGGCGATGGCTTTGGACGTTGGTTTCCTCAAAGGGAATGCCTCAGGGTAACGGGTGGCATAATCGAGCACTACCAGGATATATTGGTGCCCCCTTGCAGATTTTACCAAGGGTCCCACGATATCCATAGCAATGCGCTCGAATGGAACCTCTATTATTGGCAAGGGCACCAAAGGGTTTCGAAAATGGGACATTGGCGCGGTTAACTGACAGGTTGGGCAGGAAGCACAAAAGTTCTTTACATCGGCCTTTAAACCCGGCCAATAAAACCTGTCAGCAATCCGCGCCTCCGTTTTCTCAGCCCCCAGGTGGCCTCCCAATGCTTCGTTGTGCGCCAAATCTAGTACCATCCTCCGAAAAGTTTGAGGAACCAGCAGCTGTTCTACCACCTCGTCTCTTACTTTTGAGACTCGATACAGTAGATCTCCATGTACTGAAAAATGGGGAAATCTCTCATCAGCCCCAGGCTCCTGGGACACTCCATTCATTACGGTTACCTGCTCCCTAGCGTGGGACAGCGTTGGATCTCGCATCTGTGCAGTAATAAATGTCCCTTTTGATACATCCAGATCGGGGAGCATAGATTGGGGAGAAGATTCCTCATCATCCTCGCCCAACATAATTTGTAATGGGGAATCTTCCCCCCCCTCAGAAACCTGCTCAGGGTCCCGAACTGGATGTTCGAACATCCTTTTATCAACTTGCGCCAATACATTATCATTTTTTAATAACATATTTTCTTTCAAACCTTGACCATCAATCTCTATTGGAGAGGGAGTAGGGGCTAAAACATCTCTAACAGAAGTCCCTCTTACCCTCTCCAAAAGTTCCCAAAACAGTGGAAAGTCTCTTCCCAAAATCACTTTACACATTAGGTTCCTTACCACTCCAACGGCATGAGTGATTGTCCCACAGTCAGTCGCCATTAGTACGGGAACCACCGGATAAGTCTTTGTGTCTCCATGGATGCATACCACCTTCAGTGGCTTTAGTCCAGAAATAATTTTCGTTTTAATTAGATCAGCGTGCACCATGGTCACCATACTGCCTGAGTCCAGTAAGGCTTTCGTAGGTACCTGGTTCACACTGATAGTGCAAACAAAGTTTTCCTGGCACCCCGCCAGGCACACATCATGAGCAAAATATGAAACCCTCCGCAGTACATCACACTGCATGGGCTCCTCCTGTAGTGGACACTGGGCTCTGGTATGGCCCCATGCAGAACATCGCCAACACTGGATAGCACCTCCCCTCCTAGGTGCAGCAACAACAGGTGGCAGACCCTGAGTGGCTCCTGGGGGCCCTTCCCTGTTACTGGAGGTGTTGGTTCCAGGGTTCCATGCAGCACCCTTTCCAAAGGAAGAGAACCTAGCCACACGGGAGGAGGTGGGGCCCGCCTGACCCTTTGGGGATAGCAGATCCTCCACGGCAGTGTATCTCTCTACCATCTCCACCAGCTGCTCTGCTGTTTTGGGGTCCCCATGACTGACCCACCGTTGTAGGTTCACTGGTAGGGCACGCAGAAACCGATCCAACACAAATCGCTCCACCATCTGGGGACCGGTGAGGACCTCTGGTTGTAGCCATTTTGTCGCCAGTTGAACTAGGTCATGCATCTGGGACCTGGCTGGCCGATCCAACAGGTATTTCCAACTGTACACCCGCTGGGCCCGAACCGCTGTTGTTACACCTAGCCGGGCCAGGATCTCCGCCTTTAACCGATCATAGTCCAGAGCGTCTGCAGGGGTGAGGTCGTAGTAGGCCTTTTGGGGTTCTCCTGTCAAGAACGGTGCAAGGAGTCCAGCCCATCTGTCTCTCGACCATCCTTCGCGCTCTGCAGTCCTCTCAAAGGTCTTAAGAAAGGCTTCCACATCATCGGTGGGCGTCAACTTCTGCAGAAAGTGACTGGCTCTTACGATCGCTTGGTTGCTAGGGGCAACTCCGGCTGCCTCTCGCCCTTGGGCCATCTGCCGCACCGCCTCAAGTAGCATTTTAGCTTGTGCTTCCGAGGCCTCTCGTAGGGCTTCTGTGGCTTGCTGTTGTGCCGCAGCTTGCGCCTCTGCGGCCCGCTGTTGAGTCGCTGCTTGTGCCTCTGCGGTCTCCCGTAGGGCTTCTATAGCTTGCTGATGTGCCGCAGCTTGTGCCTCTGTGGCTTGCTGTTGGGTCACCATGCTCGCCTGCTGGGCCACCATACTCTGCTGCAGCTGTAAAGTTGCCAAGGCCAACTGCTTCACCACTTCCTCCATGATGCACACAAGAAGACTGGCCCTTTAAATGTCACTTTTTAAATGGAACTTTTTTTTTTTTTTTTCTTCTTCTCTGCAGTGCTGCGCTGCCCGCATCCGAGCACCAGTTGTAAAGTTGGGGTTCGCAGCCAGCACGCAGTACACAGTTTGTATAAAAACAAAGTCCATTTATTTAACCAGCAGGGTATTAAACAGCTTGACATCAGCAGTAAAAGGAAAATAACAGGAAGCTTACTTCAGCTTTGGTAAAGGTAAAGTCCAGTTTGTTCAGATACAGCAAGTCTCCAACAGGACCAAACCACACATAATTCACAGTCCAGTGTGTGGCCTGGCCTTCAGCAAGCTTTCAGCAATCTTATTTGCAATACTCTATAAACAAGAGTTTCAGTAGCCAGCATGCTACTCCTCCAAACACCTTCCCTGACTGCCTGTCAGAGCAGCCCTTATGAATCTCATTACCTGAGCTGAACAGCCCAGAGGAAAACAGGTGTGGCCCGAGGTGGGATGGGAAGGCCCGCCCATCCTTCCCTCCCATCCCAGGAGTCCGGCCCTGAAAAGAAAAAAAAACACACAGGCAGCAATTGCTTGCTGCCTAAAAACCCGGGCTCCTTTCCACGGACCACACGTGCTTAAAGGGACCAGAGTCCAAACAGCGGGGAAACATATCTCCCGTCCAGCACCCAGCCTTGATGACCTCTACAGGGGATACAGCAGTGGTTAGTGAAGTATAGTGTAGCTGGGGGTGAGGAATCAGTTGTTAGTGTAGTTGGTGGGGCAGAAGTGGTTAGTGTAGCTGGGAAGTATAACTTAGATAGAAACATCTTAGGGGGAGGTTAAAGGTCTATAGGAGACTCCTGGACCATGGAGGCACCTAGATTTAGTATTTTTTATTATTTTTTTCCTGGTTTTTGCCCTCTAAATCTAGGTGCGTCTTATAGTCCGGAGCGTCTTATAGTCCGAAAAATACGGTAAGTCTGTTAAAAAAAAAAAAAGCAGTTTTACTTACCTGGGGCTTCTACCGGCCGCGGCTCAGTTTAATTTTTGTCGACTGAGCCTGTTGCCGGCCACTGCACCTACTGCGCCTGCACAGGTTTCTCCCAGCAACGGGAGTGCAAACAAGGACGTGTGCAGCCAGGGCCACGCAAGCTCAATCGGCGGGAGACTGGATGATCATTGAGTACCGGCACAGGGCAACTGCAGGGGGCCGGTAGAAGCCCCAAGTAAGTATAACTGCCCTTTTTTTACGGACAGAAGTATCTCTTTAAAGCAAACCTGTGGGAATCTTAGGGCAAAAATTAAGATACTTACCTTGGTAGAGTAAAGCCTTTGGTACTCCAGAGGCTTCCCCTTCCCCTCTGTTCCAGCACTGGGGCCTTCTGCAGTTTGTGACCATGCTCTCAAGAACAAACGTGGCCACACTGTGAAGACGCAGGATAGCCCGCACAGTAGCAAGGAGCCGGCTGTGCACTGTGGCCGAGTTATGTCGACAAACCTTGGTCAAAATGCTTTGGTGAGTGCCAATGCTGGAATGGCAATAGGGGGAAACCTCTACTGAGCTAAGTACTTCATAACAACTTGGTAGTGCACATGCAGAGCGCTCCCCTCTGAGGCAACAAAATGGATAACACCCTTCTCTGACCCCAGGCAGGGCTTTCTTCTCTCTTCTTCCCTTCTACCACTTCTTTTCCTCTGTCCTTATTGTACACCTAATACAACATAGTAGTCGGCACACTAATTCTGAACTGAGAGTGATATGTAGCCATTAATGCCTTTATATCTCCTGGCATGCACAGTGGCTGGGCAAGCTACATCTCCCAGTATACACAAGTGGCCGGGAATGCGCTGGAATCATGGACCCTATACGCTACAGCTGTGCGGCATGGCCAGCTGCAAGATTGGTGCCCTTGTGGAGAGGTAAGTGGCATGGCCAGCTGCAAGATTGGTGCCCTTGTGGAGAGGTAAGTGGCATGGCCAGCTGCAGCACTGACACCCATGTGGAGAGGTAAGTGGCATGGCCAGCTGCAAGATTGGTGCCCTTGTGGAGAGGTAAGTGGCATGGCCAGCTGCAGCACTGACACCCATGTGGAGAGGTAAGTGGCATGGCCAGCTGCAAGATTGGTGCCCTTGTGGAGTGGTAAGTGGCATGGCCAGCTGCAGCACTGACACCCTTGTGGAGCGGTAAATGGCATGGCCAGCTGCAGCACTGACACCCATGTGGAGCGGTAAGTGGCATGGCCAGCTGCAAGATTGGTGCCCTTGTGGAGCGGTAAGTGGCATGGCCAGCTGCAGCACTGACACCCTTGTGGAGCGGTAAGTGGCATGGCCAGCTGCAAGATTGGTGCCCTTGTGGAGAGGTAAGTGGCATGGCCAGCTGCAAGATTGGTGCCCTTGTGGAGAGGTAAGTGGCATGGCCAGCTGCAAGATTGGTGCCCTTGTGGAGAGGTAAGTGGCATGGCCAGCTGCAAGATTGGTGCCCTTGTGGAGAGGTAAGTGGCATGGCCAGCTGCAAGATTGGTGCCCTTGTGGAGAGGTGAGTGGCATGGCCAGCTGCAAGATTGGTGCCCTTGTGGAGAGGTAAGTGGCATGGCCAGCTGCAAGATTGGTGCCCTTGTGGAGAGGTAAGCGGCATGGCCAGCTGCAAGATTGGTGCCCTTGTGGAGAGGTAAGTGGCATGGCCAGCTGCAAGATTGGTGCCCTTGTGGAGAGGTAAGTGGCATAGCCAGCTGCAAGATTGGTGCCCTTGTGGAGTGGTAAGTGGCATGGCCAGCTGCAAGATTGGTGCCCTTGTGGAGAGGTAAGTGGCATAGCCAGCTGCAAGATTGGTGCCCTTGTGGAGTGGTAAGTGGCATGGCCAGCTGCAAGATTGGTGCCCTTGTGGAGAGGTAAGTGGCATGGCCAGCTGCAAGATTGGTGCCCTTGTGGAGTGGTAAGTGGCATGGCCAGCTGCAAGATTGGTGCCCTTGTGGAGAGGTAAGTGGCATGGCCAGCTGCAAGATTGGTGCCCTTGTGGAGTGGTAAGTGGCATGGCCAGCTGCAAGATTGGTGCCCTTGTGGAGAGGTAAGTGGCATGGCCAGCTGAAAGATTGGTGCCCTTGTGGAGAGGTAAGTGGCATGGCCAGCTGCAAGATTGGTGCCCTTGTGGAGAGGTAAGTGGCATGGCCAGCTGCAAGATTGGTGCCCTTGTGGAGTGGTAAGTGGCATGGCCAGCTGCAGTGCTGACACCCTTGTGGAGAGGTAAGTTTAATGTTACACACACACCATTTACAAACCTCCCTTTAGGCCTGGAACCCACTAGAGCGCTTTTTTGAGCATTTAGGGAGCGCTTTAAATCACTAGCGATTTCCCTAAACGCTCTGCCAATGTAAATAAATGTAAAATTCCGCAGTAGCGATTGCGATTAGCAAAATCGCAATCTCAGGACATACAGCATTTGCGCTTCTTTGTAAAGTATTGAAGCGTTGACAAATCGCTCATAAAACGCTACACATAGTGATTTGTGCGCGATTTTAAAATACTGTAAACTGTAAAAAATTGTAATGAATTGAAAGGACCAATCAGAATTAAAACCGCAAATCGCTATTACAATCACTGTCAAGAAGCTTACACTTTTTAAATTTGCTACCAAAATCGCCAGAAAACGCTCATGAAATAGCTTACAAAGCACTAATTAAAAAACGCTAGCGATTTGCAGTGGGTTGCATGCCTTATGGGTAAACTCTTACATTTGGGTCCAAACTCCATGAACCAGATAAAAATATACAACGTAAAATACAGATGATAGAAAGCGGTCATGTTGCCACCCAGATGGTTTCACAATTAGCTTTTTCCTGGGGGATGTGGAGACTGACAGTTTAGCAGCTACTTTTGGAACTCACCCTCCTACATAGGCAATCATCCAGAATTATGTAACGACCATAGTCTGGGTTAAAGGGAACCTTAACTGAGAGGGATATGGATGTTTCCTTTTAAACAATACCAGTTGCCTGGCAATTCTGCTTATCTTTGGCTGCAGTAGTGGCTGGATTACACACCTGAAACAAGCATGCAGGTAATCCAGTATGACTTCTGTCAGAGCACCTGATCTGCATGCTTGTTCAGGGGCTGTGGCTGAAAATATTAGAGACACTGGTATTATTTTAACCACTTCAGTCTTCAGTGTCATTTTACCTTATGCATCTGAGCAACTCTCACCTCCCATTCATTCGCCAATAATGAAATGATCTATATCTTGTTTTTTTCCGCCACCATTTAGGCTTTCTTTGGGTGGTACATTTTGCTAAGAATTATTTTATTATAAATCCATTTTAACAGGAAGATTAAGAAAAATAAAAAATACAATTTCTCAGGGTTTTTTTTTTTTTTGCATTTTATTTGCCCATTTGTCCTGGTTATTACACCGTTTAATTTATGTCCCTATATGTATGGCCTATAATGTATGGCGCCGATATTTTATTTGGAAATTAAGGTGCATTTTTTCAGTTTTGCATCCATCACTTATTATAAGCCCATAATTTAAACAATAACCGTAATATACTTTACTATATACATATTAAAAAGTTCAGTACCTAAGATAACTATTTTTTTATTGTATGTTTAATTATTTATTTTTTTACAAAAAAAAATTATGCTTCCCTATGGGGGAGTGTGGGAGGTAAGGGATCAATTTTAAAAGTAAAAAATGTCATTATCTGGAAATTTTTATTTCCAGATATAATTTTACTATTTGGCCACAAGATGCCCTCGCCGCTCACTTCTGCATGCCAAAATTTCTCCGCAAAGCGGAAGTGATGCATGTCCGGGACAGAGGGGATTTGTGAAAGACGGAACCATCTCGTTGACAGTGTCGGTCTTTCATACGGGAACTTAGATCAATGAATGGGAACTGTGTTCCCATTCATTGATCTCCGGGCTAACGGGGCGGCGGGATTTCTGTCCAAATAGACTTAAATGGTTAAAAGGAAAAATCCATATCCTTCTCAGCCCATCGATGTTCAAAAATTGAGGCCTTGTTCATATTGCGTTCCGCTCACGTGTTTGTACGCGGTGGGCCTTTTTTTTCCAATTCCCGGCGCTTGGTTGGACGATTCGTTTTTGTGGTTAGCGGTTTCCGACACGTTTTTCCCGAGCGTTTTGGTAATTTACTCCCTGACGTAAATCAGGAAGTGAACTCTTTGATCGGGAAAATAATAAATACAATGTATTTATTCTTAAAAAGGCGAACGCAATCGCTCCACAAAGCCGGTTTTGTGAGAGTTTTGCGTTTTTTCTATACCTTTTGAGGCAAAATCGCCTCAAAAATGGCTCAAACACTGCTTTACAAAGCGGATCGCAAACGAGCCGCTCATATGTGAACTATCTCATACAGAATCATTGCGTAAGCACTTAAAAAATAGCAGACGCCTGCAGTGTGAACAAGCCCTACTGGAATGTCACGGGTTACATTAAAATGTAAGTGTTCCTGTAACATTTAAACACAGATGGGCATATTCTCCTACCCGGACTATGGCCATGGCGCAATTTTGAAGAACCCTATATGGATTGAAGATTTGTTTACTCCCTTGTCCATGCGTCCCCCTGCTCTGAGCCCTTACTCACATCTAAAAACGAAATCGCAAACACGAGCGTTTTGAAATGTATTTTTTTTGTGCTTTTTTTTCCCCCCCTCCTAGCACTCCACTGCGCACTACGATTTTGTGCAAAGCGCTTTTGCAGAGCGATTCCGTTTTTCACTTCCTGATGTCAGTCAGGAATTGAACTCTTTGACCCGGAAAAGAATAAATACAATGTATTTATTCTTAAAATCCCAAACACAATCGCCGCACAAAGCAATTTTGTGAGCGTTTAGCACTCTTCCTATACCTTTCATTAGACCAAAATCACCCCAAAAATGGTACAGGCACGAAAAACACTGATATAAACCTTCTCATAGAGCTTCATTGCACAAGCGTTTTGGTGATTTTAAAAATCTTCTGCGCTTAAAAAAAGCACAAATGCCCTAGATATGAACGAGGCCTTAGAGTATAATTAAAATCTAACTACGACTTCCGGCTCCGGCGCCTCATGTGAGCAGACGCAACCTTCAGAGCTCCGACTCCCCCCTGCCGCCGGCCACAGAATCTACGCGAGCCCGAGGTCGCGGCCACGTATAGGCCTAAAACCCGCGTTACACACCGGTGACTCCTGTGACGCAGGACTGGCACCCGCATCAACCTGGACTCCACCACAATCCTCCCAGGCCACTGCCTTTCTGGCTGGAAACACTGCTGACGCCCTGAATCCTCCAACCGCAGACCACGTCATACATCTTCAGACTGGGGCACACGTAAGTTGCAGGCCTTCTCTCAGGCCTACACAGCTGCATTGTTCCTAAACTTTCGGCAACGGTATACCCAATGTGCTTAATTTGAAATGCCTTCACACAGCCATAAATCCACCTTTTGGAGCTTGGCATATTAAAACAACCACTTCTGCCTAACTTCATTTATACTACTTTCGCTACAATCAACAGTGGCAACGCATCTGTAACCCCTGCATTAAGTATCATGGACATGAACATAGCTAAATCGCAATGCCCGAAGAAGTATCCTCAATGCCATAAAGTCGTGTGGGGAAGAGGAATCAGATGATGAGGAAGGTGTTTTTTTGGAGGAGGCGGCGGTGGAAGAACAACTGCAGCAGGTGTCGCAGGGGGCTTGTGCTGCTCAACTTTCCCGTTGTATTGTTTGTGGCTGGGGGAGGAGGCAAACTTAGCTGACATCACTGAGGAAGAGCAAGAGGAGATGGAGAGTACGTCTGCATCCAATTTTGTGCAGATGTTGTCTTTCATGTTGTCCAGCATTTTGAGGGACCGCCGTATAAAAAAAACTCAAGGGGAATGAGCTGTACTTGGTGGCCACGCTAGTAGACCCTTGGTATAGGCACAAAGTGGCGAAGATGTTTCCAAATCACCAGAAGGCAGAAAGGATGCAGCACTTGCAGAACAAGCTGGCAACTATGCTTTACAATGCGTTTAAGGGTGATGTCACAGCACAATGCAATTAAGGTACCACTGCCAGTAATCCTCCCATGTCCACGCAGGCAAGGACAGGACGCTCTAGCGATCTCATGGTGATGTCGGGCATGCGGACATTCTTTAGTCAGTCTCGCCTTAGCCCTTCCGGATCCACCTTCCACCAACGCCTCGACTGGCAGGTTGCCGACTACCTGGCCTTAAGTGTGGATGTAGACACTGTGAGCAGTGATGAACCCTTGGACTATTGGGTGCGCAGGCTTGACCTGTGGCCAGAGCTGTCACAATTTACCATCCAACTTCTGTGTTGCCCTGCCTCAAGCATCCTGTCAGAAAGGACCTTCAGCGCAGCTGTAGGCATTGTCACTGAGAAGAGAAGTCGCCTAGGTCACAAAAGTGTTCAGTACCTCACCTTTTATCAAAATGAATGAGGCATGGATCCCGGAGGGCTACTGCCCGCCCCGAAGACTAAGTCAGTCCCCACACACAGCATCTCTGCCTGCAGGCTGCTTGACTGCCTTCTCCGCCACCACCAACAGGGTCCAGGACTCCAGGCGGATTCCTGAATTTTTAAGGCCGCTGCTAGCAGCGGTCGCTATAATAATTTTTCTGGTGCGTGTACATGCCTGCCTAAGTTTTCTGGCTGCACTGCAGCTGCAACAACAAAACAAAAGGCATGTACAGTGGCTTGCAAAAGTATTCGGCCCCCTTGAAGTTTTCCACATTTTGTCACATTACTGCCACAAACCTGAATCAATTTTATTGGCATTCCTTGTGAAAGACCAATACAAAGTGGTGTACACATGAGAAGTGGAACTAAAATCATACATGATTCCAAACATTTTTTACAAATAAATAACTGCAAAGTGGGGTGTGCATAATTATTCAGCCCCCTGAGTCAATACTTTGTAGAACCACCTTTTGCTGCAATTACAGCTGCCAGTCTTTTAGGGTATGTCTCTACCGGCTTTGCACATCTACAGACTGAACTCCTTGCCCATTCTTCTTTGCAAAACAGCTCCAACTCAGTCAGATTAGATGGACAGTATTTGTGAACAGCAGTTTTCAGATCTTGCCACAGATTCTTGATTGGATTTAGATCTGGACTTTGACTGGGGCATTCTAACACATGGATATGTTTTGTTTTAAACCATTCCATTGTTGCCCTTGCTTTATGTTTAGGGTCGTTGTCCTGCTGGAAGGTGAACCTCGCCCCAGTCTCAAGTCTTTTGCAGACTCCAAGAGGTTTTCTTACAAGATTGCACTGTATTTGGCTCCATCCATCTGCCCAACAACTCTGACCAGCTTCCCTGTCCCTGCTGAAGAGAAGCACCCTCAGAGCATGATGCTGCCGCCACCATATTTGACAGTGGGGATGGTGTGTTCAGAGTGATGTGCAGTGTTAGTTTTCCGCCACACATAGCGTTTTACATTTTGGCCAAAAAGTTCAATTTTGGTCTCATCTGACCAGAGCACCTTCTTCCACATGTTTGCTGTGTCCCGCACGTGACTTGTGTCAAACAACAAATAGGACTACTTATGCTTTTCTGTTAACAATGCCTTTCTTCTTGCCACTCTTCCATAAAGGCCAACTTTGTGCAGTGCACGACTCATAGTTGTCCTATGGACAGACCCCCCCCCCCTGAGCTGTAGATCTCTGCAGCTTGTCCAGAGTCACCATGGGCCTCTTGACTGCATTTCTGATCAGTGCTCTCCTTGTTCGGCCTGTGAGTTTAGGTGGACGGCCTTGTCTTGGTAGGTTTACAGTTCTGCCATATTCCTTCCATTTCTGAATGATCACCTGAACAGTGCTCCGTGGGATGTCCAAGGCTTTGGAAATCTTTTTGTAGCCTAAGCCTGCTTTAAATTCCTCAATAACTTTATCCCTGACCTGTCTGGTGTGTTCTTTGGACTTCATGGTGTTGTTGCTCCCAATATTCTCTTAGACAACCTCTGAGGCCGTCACGGAGCAGCTGTATTTGTACTGAGATTAGATTACACACAGGTGCACTCTATTTAGTCATTAGCACTCATTAGGCAATGTCTATGGGCAACTGACTGCACTCAGACCAAGGGGGCTAAATAATTACGCACACCCCACTTTGCAGTTATTGATTTGTAATGTAATTTGAAATGTTTGGAATCATGTAGGATTTTCGTTCCACTTACGTGTACACCACTTTGTATTGGTCTTTCATGTGGAATTCCAATAAAATTGATTCATGTTTGTGGCAGTAATGTGACAAAATGTGGAAAACTTCAAGGGGGCCGAATACTTTTGCAAGCCACTGTACATGTGTCAATTCCCCTTCGTGATCGTTACCTTGCCGCGGTGAAGGGGCTTGCGTATCACAATGAAGCAATGACCGACGGCTATATGAGTGTATCGGGGGGGGGGGGGGGTTCACACCCAAGATAATAAGGTTGTTGCATCATTGTGGACAGACCAAATTCGATCAGCTGGACAGTGACTGTTCTGTCATTGAGCTACCTCAGCCCGCCGACCATATGGGCTTGAAAGCCGCCATCACCTGCACTCTCATCATGGTGCGCACCAGTCCAGCATGGCAGTCACTACACAAACAGCTGTTTGCGGTGAGTTACACAGTGAGTTTGGTGTGTCGGTGTGAAGCAGTACACTAATTACACTACCTGATTGATGTATACACATGCAAGATGTTTCAAAGCACTTTAGGCCTCCAATTTAGCAATGCAATGTGATTTCTGCCCTTAAATCCTGCTGTGGGTCAAATCCAGATTTTTCCCCGGGACTTTTGGCATGTATCCCACTCTACCATGCAAAAACTCAGATGTTGCGGTTCGCGCAAGTGCTTGCATACTGAACTTTTTGCGGATGTTCCTGAACCGAAAATTGGAGGTTCGCGCCATCTCTACTGCTGAGCGGATCGGGCAAATCGGCTGTTATCAGTTGCTTGACTGCGCGTACACACATCCGTGTCGTGCAAATGACAAGTAGGATGAAAAGTTGTTCAAAAAAGTTGGACGTGTGTACGTACCTTAATCCATCACTTGTTAAGTCTGTGGAATGTAATGTTAAATCAAACAAGTGGTCTTATCTTTTGGTCATAAATTAACTGGCATGCCAGTCAAACCTTCTTGATGTTGTAATTAAGGCATCCAATGACATTTATTGCAGAACAATGTATCTCTTTTTAATGCCCAGAGTATATAAACTGTCTATATAATTATAGTATATAATCTAGTCATTCCCAGAGCCATCTGTCATGCTGCCCCTAAGTTTTGGAACTCCTTACCTCAACAGATCAGGACAGCTCCATCCCTGGACGCGTTCAAGTCCAGACTGAAAACCCACCTGTTCAGTTTGGCATTTGCAGAAATATAACTTTTGTTTTGTGAATACTTCATCCTACTACCAATTAATGAATCTGAGAGAGCCGAAGCGCTTTGAGTCCTATGGGAGAAAAGCGCTATAGAAATGTTATGTTATTGTATTGTATTATTATTATATTATTGTATTATTCTAAGTTTTGTCAGTATACACAAATCAGTCTGACGAAGGCTTCATAGCTGAAAGCTTACTGCTTCTCTTCTAAGTTAGCCAATAAATGGTATTATCCTGATTCAAAGCTTCTTGCTGTTGCAGACAGTGAGCCTAAGGCCGTGTTTACAGTGGTCAGTTGCATTGCAGAATAATTCTGTATGTCAACTCACAGCCCATACCATTCTATGGGCCTGTTCGCAGTAACAGGCTTTGCCTTAAAGTCTATGTCCAGTCTCCATTGTAGTTCACACACATTTTAATGCATGTGTTATGCAACTGACTCGTAATGAGCAAACTACGATTACGTTTAATTATGCGTAATTTTCCGCAGTTACGCGTAGTGAAATTATGTTTGTGTAACCAGCTTTCACCTACAGTTGTCAAATGTAATTACGCATTAAATTACGAAATTACGTGTAAGTTGAACGTAGTTGTATGCGGACACTTATGTCCGTGTGCAGAAAAATGTCCGTAAGCGTATATCCGTAAATAAGTCCAATTCGCATGCCTATGCATCATAATCATCCGTATGCGTATAGTACATTCGTAGGTGGTTTCGCAATACACATGTGAACTACGCTTAACAGTCGTAATTACGCATAGTGGTAGATTTTACACGTAAATTCATAAGCGTCATTTACAAACTTTGCATTACAATTACCATGCGTAATTATGAATTACAATGCGTCATTACGTTTGGGTGTAGTTTCTGCTCACATGCATAAGCATTTACCAGCATGTTGTGCAAGGGAAAGATACATTTGAGATATAAGATGGAGGTGACAGGAGGTAGAAATTATTATAGTTATATTTTATTTATAAACCAATCAACATAGTACACACTGCTGTACAATAAAAATACAGATTTGTCATACATACATAGATACAAATATTTACTATGACAAAGGAGGAAAAGTCACTGACCATCCAGCTATCTGGAACCAAGACGTATGATGAGTGGATCTCGCCCTTGATGTCACCATAGCTGTGAGAAGCCAGTAGATAATTTATTGGCCCCAATAATTCATGCACCAATAGTCATTCAGCACTTAATGGAAACACAGTGAACATACACTGATGAGAGAAACCATTGTATCTATCCTGCTTCGCTTTTTTTTTAGATATCCCATGGTTTAATTTCATTTTTAAATTTACTTTTTACATTTTTTTTTCTTTTTACTGTTTTGTTGTCTTCTGCTCAATGACCCATGCATTGAAGTATGCCAGAGCTAAAATCTATTTACCCTTTTTGTCTCTCTCTTGCACTTAGAAACCATTTCCTGCCAGAAAATTGTTTTTTATGGCTGCAACTCCTTATCAGTAAGGGTTAGCTTTAGTTCGACCCAAACAGAAATGGCCTGAAAGTGTTTAACATCAGGTATGCAAGTGAGAGAGAGAAAAAAATGAACGCAGCCTAGTTATTTGTGTGCTTGGCACTGTACATGTACATGTCTATCTCATCATGTCACATATCACCTCGGGTGTCCTTTTACCCACTTGCCGACCGCCCACAGCCGATGGGCGGCGGCAAAGTGGACGCCAAAAGGAGCGCAATACGCCGAACGGCGGCGGCTCCTTTCGACTCATAGGGGCAGTGATTGCGTCACTCGTTGCCCCTGGCAACAGGCTCCGCCCACCCGCGACATCATTGCGCCGGCCGGTAGTAAGTGCCGGCGGGTTGTTAACCCCTCGATCGCCACCATACAAGCGTATACTACGCTTTGTAATGTATACAAAGTGTATTATACAGGCTGCCTCCTGCCCTGGTGGTCCCAGTGATCGAGGGACCACCAGGGCAGGCTGCAGCCACCCTAAGTCGCACCCAAACACACTGATCCCCCCCCGCCCTCTGATCGCCCACAGCACACCTCAGACAGGGCAGTATAGGAACCCCACAAGTGACCGAATTTTAGAAAGAAGACACCCCAAGGTATTCCGTCAGTAGTATGGTGAGTTCATAGAAGTTTTTATTTTTTTGTCACGAGTTAGTGGAAAATGACACTTTGTGAGGGGAAAAAAAATCAATTTCCGCTAACTTGTGACAAAAAATAAAATCTTCCATGAACTCACCATACTACTAACGGAATACCTTGGGGTGTCTTCTTTCTAAAATGGGGTCACTTGTGGGGTTCCTATACTGCCCTGGCATTTTAGGGGCCCTAAACCGTGAGGACTAGTCTTGAAACCAAATGCCTCAAAATGACCTGTGAAATCCTAAAGGTACTCATAGGACGTTGGGCCCCTTAGCGCAGTTAGGGTGCAAAAAAATGCCACACATGTGGTATCGCCGTACTCAGGAGAAGTAGTGTAATGTGTTTTGTGGTGTATTTTGTAATTAGCTCACTCATTTTGTCTTCTACCTTTGCCACTCTGTTTCCCAAAGCAGCTACTTCTGTGTGCAAGCCTGCAGTTATAGTAGAGAGATCTGCCATGAGGGAGGCTCTAAAGGTGATTAGAATGTCTTTAATAAAAGACTGTGATGCTGTGGTATCTGAGGTGGGGAAGGCCTCTATGGAGGTTAGTATGTCCTCTGCCTGCGTGTGTGGTTGCACTGCTCCGCTTACCCAGCTTCCTGAGTCTCTCCTCGGTCTGGATTTTGCAGGGCTGCCCGACGGAGATGGGTCTGCATTGGGCTGATCTTTCCTGCAGATTGCTGGGTCATTTGTAGAGTCCTCTCCGCCGCCCTGTGCTGAGGCTGCACGCGGGTCTCCTTCTGTCTCGTCGCCGCCATTTTGGGCCCGCTCTGCCTGCCGCGGCTGGAAGAAGTCTGTGACTTTCCGCGGTGCCGGTGTTGCCAGCCCCTGCTTTCTTTTTTTGGAGCTCTCCGTCTCCAGCGTCATCTCCTCCATCTGCTGCATGATGTGATCGCCGGTGGTCACTGCTGTTAGCCGCTTTTAGCCCGCTGTCTCCCCGGAGCTTAGCTAGGTTGCGTCCGTCTTCTCCAAAGCGGAAGCCACGCCCCCGTGTTTTGTGGTGTATTTTTACACATACCCATGCTGGGTGGGAGAAATATCTCTGTAAATAGACAATTGTGTGTAAAAAAAAAATCAAAAAATTGTCATTTACAGAGATATTTCTCCCACTCAGCATGGGTATATGTAAAAATATACCACAAAACACATTATACTACTTCTCCTGAGTACGGAAGTACCACATGTGGCATTTTTTGCACCTTAACTGCGCTAAGGGGCCCAAAGTCCAATGAGTACCTTTAGGATTTTACAGGTCATTTTGAGGCATTTGGTTTCAAGACTACTCCTCACGGTTTAGGGCCCCTAAAATGCAAGGGCAGTATAGGAACCCCACAAGTGACCCCATTTTAGAAAGAAGACACCCCAAGGTATTCCGTTAGGGGTATGGTGAGTTCATAGAAGATTTTATTTTTTGTCACAAGTTAGCGGAAATTGATTTTTATTGTTTTTTTTTTTTTCACAAAGTTTCATTTTCCGCTAACTTGTGACAAAAAAAAAAAAATCTTCTATGAACTCACCATACTCCTAACAGAATACCTTGTGGTGTTGTCTTTCTAAAATGGGGTCACTTGTGGGGTTCCTATACTGCCCTGGCATTTTAGGGGCCCTAAACCGTGAGGCGTAGTCTTGAAACCAAATGTCTCAAAACGACCTGTGAAATCCTAAAGATACTCATTGGACTTTGGGCCCCTTAGCGCAGTTAGGGTGCAAAAAAGTGCCACACATGTGGTATCGCTGTACTCAGGAGAAGTAGTATAATGTGTTTTGGGGTGTATTTTTACACATACTCATGCTGGGTGGAAGAAATCTCTCTGTAAATGAACAATTGTGTGTAAAAAAAATCAAAACATTGTCATTTACAGAGATATTTCTCCCACCCAGCATGGGTATATGTAAAAATACACCCCAAAACACATTATACTACTTCTCCTGAGTACGGCAATACCACATGTGTGGCACTTTTTTGCAGCCTAACTGCGCTAAGGGGCCAAAAGTCCAATGAGCACCTTTAGGCTTTACAGGGGTGCTTACAATTTAGCACCCCCCAAAATGCCAGGACAGTAAACACACCCCACAAATTACCCCATTTTGGAAAGTAGACACTTCAAGGTATTCAGAGAGGGGCATGGTGAGTCCGTGGCAGATTTCATTTTTTTTTTTTGTCACAAGTTAGAAGAAATGGAAACTTTTTTTTTTGTCTCAAAGTGTCATTTTCTGCTAACTTGTGACAAAAAATAAAATCTTCTATGAACTCACCATGCCTCTGAGTGAATACTTTGGGATGTCTTCTTTCCAAAATGGGGTCATTTGGGGGGTATTTATACTATCCTGGAATATTAGCACCTCATGAAACATGACAGGTGCTCAGAAAAGTCGGAGATGTTTCAAAATGGGAAAATTCACTTTTTGCACCATAGTTTGTAAACGCTATAACTTTTACCCAAACCAATAAATATACACTGCATGCTTTTTTTTTTTTTTATCAAAGACATGTAGCACAATAAAATTTGACAAAAATGTATACAGAAATTTTGCTTTATTTGACAAATTTTATCACAGAAAGTTAAAAAAAAATCATTTTTTTGACAAAATTCATGTCTTTTTTGATGAATATAATAAAAACTAAAACTCGCAGCAGCAATCAAATAGCACCAAAAGAAAGCTGTATTAGTGACAAGAAAAGGAGGTAAAATTCATTTAGATAGTAGGTTGTATGACCGAGCAATAAACCGTGAAAGCTGCAGTGGTCTGAATTGAAAAAAAAAGGTTCTGGTTAGTAGGTAGAAAGACTGTGGTCCTCAAGTGGTTAAAGATCATGCCACAGACTGAGATGAGCATAAATAAACTATCAATCTAAAGATGTCCATGAACTGTTAACCCACTGTACCCCTACCCCACCCTGTTCCATGTCCTCTATTCCCCCCTGCTTTGACAATGCCTGTATGAATCTCGGCCATGCCAATAAAGCTATATTTGATTTGATTTTGATTTGATTTGATCAGTTCTCTGTGGTTATAGCATTTAGCATTTTGTGAAAAGCCTTTTTAAGTTTATTGTTGCCCATTATAAAAATGATAGGACAGAGGATCAAGCTTATAGCAGAAGTCGAGTAATAAACATATTGAAAGAGTACCTCGATATTTGTAATATACCAGTACAACCCAGAAATAAATTGTAATATATTGAGCACCAGGAGAGAGAGAATGATTCGAGCCGCTTGGATATGAGCCTCAATGCTTGGAGCTCTGAAGCCTTCAGAACTGTTCTGCATCCTCTTCATGTGATGAAGCAAGGAAGTCAAAACCACCAGGGCTGAAGAAGATGATATGAAGAAGGACACTGAAAATAACAGACAATAAATCTCAGATGAATTCATGTGGGACCTATACATCGTCACAAAATCATCTTGATATTCATAAGTCAAAGTGTTATTGTAAAAACCAGTTGGCTTTTTTCTGATGAAGAATGTACTCAAAGCAAAAAAGAATTGAGGCAACTTCATTGGTGGACCAACCATCTGTATTTATAACAGAAAGAACATCCTCACTGATGTATAAGAGCTGGTACAAAATATTGCAGAAATTGATGGTACAAATGAGTTGGTCACTTATTTCAAGTCTTTTTGAAGTAGCCGCATTGCGTACATTCATCAGAAGTATAAATAGGCTGCCTGGCATGGCTAACAGCAGAATGGCAAAATCAAAGGATATCGTAATGACCAAAAGCCTGGATATCATTTTTCTTAAAGGGTTTCTGAAGACTTCTACTAGCACTCAACAATGCATCTCTGTGTATGGGCCCAGGTTCTTAAGCTCAATTTCTTGAATATAATTTTATGATGCTGATATTTTCTTTGCAACGCATGCAAAACATTGACTTTGATACTTTTTTGTTGCCAGAGAGCCTGGGTAGATATTGCAAATGATGTTCGAACATCCAAGCAACGTATGTAAATGACTTTCGAGGATTAAGATATCTGGCCTGTGGCCTGGGATGGTGATCTGGTATTTCACATGCCAAGAGTGTAAAAGAAGAATACATTTGAATGCCACCGCCGGCACTGATTACCAAAAAGGGACATGTTTCTGGCAAAAGCGCTCTTCTGCAGGAACTAATTCAGGGGCGTTGCTAGGATCCTAAGAGATTTGGAGCACTTTTAGGCACTCCAGCCAGAAAATGGGTGTGGCCATGCACCAGAATTTGGGTGTGGTCATGGGTGGAGCCATACCAGCAAAATGTTGGATGAAGCCCTCTTTCCATTAATACTGAAAAAAAAGCAGCATCTCACTTAAATAGGCAGTTACCTGGCTTCTGTGCTGACTGGTCTGGCTTACTGCTGCTGCCAGGTTATGTGGCAGTCACCCCATAGCATTCCCTGACCTTCTAGTGGACCCCCTCCCATGCTCCCACGGGCCTCCCATTAAGACACCACAACTCCCAGCCAGGGCCGGGCCGAGGCAGAGGCTGGAGAGGCTCCAGCCTCAGGGCGCAGTGTAGGAGGGGGCGCACAAATCACTCAGCTATCATTCCTAATTGTGTTTGAAGCAGAAAGAAATAAGAAAAGGGGATACATGACAGTGACTGCAAGCCAGATAACTAGAGATTAAGGTGTTGGGGATGTTGGGGGGCCTGGGACACCTATTAGTTTAATAGCAATCAGTGTGTTACGGCTAGGGTGGGAGGAATAGGGGGCGCAGTTTGGTGTCTCAGCCTTGGGTGCTGACGGACCTTGTCCCGGCTCTGCTCCCAGCATGCCCCCATAGAAGAACCACAGCTCTCCCTGCATGGCCCATAAAGGCATCACAGTGCCCAGCATGGCACCACAGCACCCAGTATGCCCACATAGAGGTACCACAGCACCCAGCATACCCCCAAATGATGCACTACAGCTCCCAGCGTGCCCACCATTGAGGCACAACAACTGACTCTGCCTGGGGGACATCCAGGGCACCCCAGAATAGATCCGGGGCACGTGCCACTGCTCTTTGGGTCTAGCAACGTCCCTGACCTAATTTTTGATACACAGAACTTTTCTAAATGCGCCATATGCTGGTCAAAAAAAAGCATGCATTTTTGCTTGCATGTAAAAAGGGCACTGAATAATGTTGGGCTCTGGACATAACCGCTAATAGAATATTGCCAATACTATTGATATTCTTTTAAGGGCCGATTTGCATGCTTCTGTGCGGTGTTAAACAGGGGCCGTGTCCAGGGCTGGATTTACCATAAGGCACTGTAGGCATGCACCTACATGCGCCTGATGATGAAAGGGCGGCTTACTCCCCTCTCATAGCGCCTGCAAAGTGTAAATGAAAGTTACTCACCCAGCTCTTGGCATTCCACTGACGAGATCTTCCTTTAGTCGGGGGCACCAGGGGCTACTTAGCATTAGGAGGTACCCTCAGTATTAAGGAAAACCTGTAGTTTCCTATGACAAGCCAAGGAAGTTGGGAAGAAGTGCCAGTACACTCGTGGTGAGGTTCTGTGGGGTTTGCAGATTCATGGAGGGTGAAGTCTAGGGTGCCAGGGCAACTGTGCCTATATGCTCCAGTGATGTAAATCCAGGCCTGGCTTAAGCGCTCTCCATTCAAATTAATGGACCATGGCAGTATTGTTGTTTAACGTCATTTGTGCACAAACTGCACTTGATCCCGATGTCTCCTGTCATCTCGTTTATTCCTAAAAGCCACATGTAGCTTCCAGGATCGCCAGTTACCGACCTTCCCTGTCCCCATGTGAGAGTCAAAAACGGTGAATGACCGGAATCGCCTCTGAAGGTTGCCAAATGTTATGATCATGATGCAGCAAGAATGTCCATGTGAGCCAGTCCTTAGGGTTCCACCTAAAACTAACTCTACTATAAATCCTACGCCTAACACTGCCTGCCTCTTCTTGCTGCAAAATCAGCGTCCCGCCATGCCCGGTGCCCAAATTATACACTGGGCAACATTGTAGTGGTCTATGGCGATGCCCAAAATACCAGCCTTATGTTTCCCCCACCCTTACCTACAGCTATGAATAGGGAGAAAATGTGCAACTGCAGAAAAAGCAAGAACAAACAAACCAAACGTTGTGCAGGAAAGAAAAAGAATGTGCATATGTGTTTTCACCTCACTGTTGTATAAAGCATACAGATAAGTTAATTGGCTCCCCCCCAGAACTGGACATTAGACTGTGGTAGGATCAGGGCACTCTTTACCGCCCATGGCCACTGTCAGCAGCCGCCCCCCTCTTCAGTATAGGTAGCCAGATGTCCCCTCCCCACCTCCAATTTAGATATCCAGATGACCCTTCCCCTCCCTCCAGTTTAAGTAGCCCCAGGGGCGCCTTGTCCACCAGGCCGAACCAAGCGGTTGCCTGAGGCGCCGTGTGGTGGGGGGGTGCTGGCCGTGCCGACCCCCAGGTGGTGAACTGCCCGCGGCATCCAGTTCACTCCCCGCAGCTCACCTCAGCCTGCGGAGTCAGAGCAGGGCTACAGGAAGATGGCTGTCGAAGCCCTGCTCTGGAGACTGTTTGTGCACCTCCAGGTTTTCTCGCCTGGAGTGACAAAATGGCTAGAGGCACCCCTGAGTAGCCCGTTGACCATTCCCACTATTATCGACAGCCAGATGACCCTTCCTTCCCACACCTACACTATAGGAAGCCAGATAACTCTTTCCCCCCTCCTCCAGTTTAGATAGCCTGATGACACCTCCCCACTTTCCCTCTAGTATAAGAAACCAGATGACCCTACCCCCTCTGTAACGTTAGCCTGATGACCCCCCTCCCTCCAGTATAAGTAACCAGGTGACCCTTCCCTCCTTCCCTAGTATCCTGCTGCCCACCCGCCCCTTGATCCTGTAGTACCCTAGGCCATGGCCTTTGTGGCCTAGGCTTACATGCGTCCCTGGGTAGGAATAGATTGTGAGCTCCTCTGAGGAAAGTTAGTGGCATGACATTGTACTCTGTATTGTGCTGCAGAGGATGTCAGTGCTATATAAGTATACAATGATAATGGCCACTGGGATGACATGTACAGAACGAGTGTTGTCTACCTGCTAGACTTACATGCTGTCGTCGTTATGAAAATCTCTCAAAGCCTGTAGCTGTCCTTCACTTCAACTTAAGAAATTGCTCAGTGAGAACAATTAAACATGAAAAAAATAGGTGTACATGGTTCAATTTACTTTATTTTTCTTCGGGTGAATCAAAAGTTGAGTAAATGAGAACCGTCACAGAAAAGTACACTCAACAAATGACAGTTTTAGGGCTGCTGTGTTGACATTTTTGTTTCGGTCTTCTAAGAGTCGCACGCTTGGCTCTGAACACCTGGGGCTCGATTCACAAAGCGGTGCTAACCCATTTAGAGACTTTAGGCATGATAACCAATGCACCACGCTGGTGAAAATCCAGTTTACGCGTGATAAGTTTAGGCATGATAAGTTTAGCTAAGTTTAGATTGTGCGCAAAGTCCCGCACGCAAAGCAACGCCATTAACCTCTATGCGAAGTGCACCAGACTTTTCTAGAACAAAACTTTTGTTCAGCTGTGCACTGCGGTGCTAACCCAGTCGGTGCTTAAACTTATCACGTCTAAACTTATCATGCCTAAACTTATCACACCTAAACTTATCACACCTAAACTTATCATGCCTAAACTGAGTTTAGGCGTGATAAAGGGCTTTTCACCAGCGTGCTAACTGTTAGCACCGCTTTGTGATTCAGGCCCCTAGTCTGAAAACTTCTTCTTGATCTTTTCTTTAGAGAGTATTAATGACTGATGATCCAGAAAGCAAGTAGCATTTTTTAAAAAATGAAATAAGCAATGGCAGCTTTACTACTCTTCTTACTTCAGCATGCAGTGGAATGCTTTTTTGAGCCTATTGTTGACTTTTATGAAAATAAAGGGGCTGAGAACAAACCTGATGGCAGAACTTAGGCATGAAATGTATCGATACATTTCCTCAATGTTTAGCTCATACCAATGCAACCCACAAATGAAATTAACTATGCTGATTGCCAAGAGAGAGATAATGGTCCGAGTCGCTTGGAGGTGAGTCTCAATGCTTGACGTCTTGGAGCCTTCAGAATTGTTCTTCATCCTTCTCATGTTAATAAGCATGGAAACCACAGCCAGGAGAGCTGAAGATGACAGAATGAACAAGGACACCAAGAATACCAAGTAATAAAACACAGCTGACTGCCTGTGGGACCTGTACATTGGTGCAAATGCTCTCTGATTTGTGTTTGTTAAAGTCTTATTTTCTGGAGAACCTGTTGGCATGCTCAAGATGGAGAAGAAAGTCGTGATCAAAGATTGAATGATCGCTGAAAAAAGAAGCTTTTTCAGGGCCATGGTGAACATTTTCTGTATGAAAATCAAACACTTCTTCTGCCTGATGGTCACAATTTTTAGACAAAAATGCAAACAGAGACCGATAGAAAGCCAAATGCTGCCAGAATGGAGGACCAAGTAGAGCGTCAAGAGGACTGATGTAGCCACATGCGTGGACCAGCCATCCATGGTTATTAAGCTGAGGACATCCTCACTGATGTTTAGGAGTTGTTTAAAAATATCACAGAGCGTGATGATACCAATGAGATGATCGCTTAGTTGAAGTTTTCGTGACTTGTTGGCGTTGACTATAGTCTGAAGCAATATGAATATGTTTCCTGGCATGGAAAACAGCAGAGCTATCAAGTCAATGCAGACTGTGAAGATGAAGAACCTGGACATCATTTTGCTTGAGAGGCTCCCAGCAACCTTTCTTAACTGCGTTTTAAGCAAGTGCTTCTGTCTGGCAATCGGTTTTACAGTTTGGTTTACAAGTTATCAAATAACAGGGATATTTTATCTACAGCACATGCAAATCATGCCAGTTTCATGTGTTTTTTCTGTCCTCGCACATCTGCAGAGATTTGATATATCATCTTTTTCATAACACCTGATTTGCAAATCAAGCACTGACGTTCTAGGAACTTTAGTTAAAGGTAAGCTGAGCAGTGTACATTATGGAAGCCGCCATCTGTTTTCCATGCCAGGAAACATATTCATATTGCTTCAGACTATAGTCAACGCCAACAAGTCAAGAAAGCTTCAACTAAGCGATCATCTCATTGGTATCATCACGCTCTGTGATATTTTTAAACAACTCCTAAACATTAGTGAGGATGTCCTCAGCTTAATACCCATGGATGGCTGGTCCACGCATGTGGCTACATCAGTCCTCTTGACGCTCTACTTGGTCCTCCATTCTGGAAGCATTTGGCTTTCTATCGGTCTCTGTTTGCATTTTTGTCTAAAAATTGTGACCATCAGGTAGAAGTGCTTGATTTTCATACAGAAAATGTTCACCATGGCCCTGTAGAAGCTCCTTTTTTCAGCGATCATTCAATCTTTGATCACGACTTTCTTCTCCATCTTGAGCATGCCAACAGGTTCTCCACAAAATAAGACTTTAACAAACACAAATCAGAGAGCATTTGCACCAATGTACAGGTCTCACAGGCAGTCAGCTGTGTTTTATTACTTGGTATTCTTGGTGTCCTTGTTCATTCTGTCATCTTCAGCTCTCCTGGCTGGGGTTTCCATGCTTATTCACATGAGAAGGATGAAGAACAATTCTGAAGGCTCCAAGACGTCAAGCATTGAGACTCACCTCCAAGCGACTCGGACCATTCTCTCTCTCTTGGCAATCAGCATAGTTAATTTCATTTGTGGGTTGCATTGGTATGAGCTAAACACTGAGGAAATGTATCGATACATTTCATGCCTAAGTTCTGCCATCAGGTTTGTTCTCAGCCACTTTATTTTCATAAAAGTCAACAATAGGCTCAATAAAGCATTCCACTACATGCTGAAGTAAGAAGAGTAGTAAAGCTGCCATTGCTTATTTCATTTAAAAAATGCTATTTGCCTTCTGGATCATCAGTCATTAATACTCTCTAAAGAAAAGATCTAGAAGAAGTTTTCAGACTAGGTGTTCAGGTTCAAGCGTGCGAGTCTTAGAAGACCGAAACAAAAATGTCAACACAGCAGCCCTAAAACTGTCATTTGTTGAGTGTACTTTTCTGTGACGGTTCTCATTTACTCAACTTTTGGTTCACTCGAAGAAAAATAAAGTAGATTGAACTGTGTACATCTATTTTTTTCATGTTTAACTGTTCTCACTGATCAATTTCTTAAGTTGAAGTGAAGGACAGCTACAGGCTTTGAGAGATTTTCATAACGACAGCATGTAAGTCTAGCAGGTAGACAACACTCGTTCTGTACATGTCATCCCAGTGGCCATTATCATTGAATACTTATATAGCACTGACATCCTCTGCAGCAGAGATCTGCACACGAGCTTCTTTTATCCTCTTCTACAATTACCTCCTCACATTCACGTGTACAAGACTTCTCACGTGCCTCACCCCTCCTCTGGAATGCCCTTCCACAACACATCCGCCACTCTCCCACCTTTGAAATCTTTAAACGCTCCCTCAAAACCCACCTTTTCCGACAAGCATATTCTCTAGCTTAGGCCATGCACCCACTAAATAACCTAATTACGCACTGCCTGTACATATACTGTATACATCCCCACCTCTTGTTTCCACCCCATTCCTTTAGATTGTAAGCTCGCAAGGGCAGGGCTCTCACCCTTTTGTGTCATGGACTGTTATTAATTCAATTGCTTGCACACTGTTAGACATTTATACATTTTAGTCATCATGTTAAATCAAATAGTAATCAGCAGTGCTGTATCTTGTATCAGTGTTCATATTTGATGTATATCATTGTCTGTATCATTATGTATCCCTTGTTTGTTTTCTTACATTGTGCAGCGCCACAGAATATGTTGGCGCTTTATAAATAATAATAATGATAATAATAATAATAATAATAATAATCTTGATCTCCTTGAAATATCTGATCTGTTGCAGGGATTCTGTGATCTGGAGACTGACCAGGGTGTCTAACCTGTCCCTGAGGTTGGGTCTGTCACTGGTATGTCCCTGCCCTGGGGTCTAGGCTGTCACTTAAAGAGGAACTGTAAGGAAAATAACATAATGAATAAAACATCTATTTTTTTTTCTTACAGTATTTATAGATTATTTAGTAAGTGTTTGTTCGTTTAGATTCTGAAATTTCTCACTGGTGGTGACATCTTTAGCTCTGGCAGGTGATCTGTACAGAATGTTCACTTACTGAAAGTTCTATGCACAGAGGAAGATAATGCTCGCTTGGCAGTTGGAAAAAACATTATTTCCCACAATGCCACGAGATTCACTGACAACAAACTGTCAGGGCCATGGTCATGACATCACACTGTGGTTGGGGTTTCACCACAATACAGCAAATAACACACAGAACATTTATATTGCGCTTGTCTCCTGGCGGACTCAAAGCACCAGAGCAGCAGCCACTAGGACACACTCTATAGGCAGTAGCAGTGTTAGGGAGACTTGCCCATGGTCTCCTACTGAATAGGTGCAGGTTTACTGAACAGGCAGAGCCGAGATTCAAACCCTGGTCTCCTGTGTCAGAGGCAGAGCCCTTAACCATTACTCTATCCAGCCACACAGACCCCCCTCCCGATGATCTATTTGAGAAAAGGTAACAATTTCTCATGGGAAAGCTGGTATCAGCTACTGATTGGGATGAATTTCAGAATCCGCTTTATTCGCCAAGTACGGCGGGCACCGTACCCGGAATTTTTTGTGGACAAACGGCAATTGGCATTAGAGATGGGCCGAACGGTTCGCCGGCGAACGGTTCCACGCGAACTTCGGTGGTTCGCGTTCGCGTCCCGCTGGCGAACCTTTGCGGAAGTTCGGTTCGCCCCATAATGCACCTTGAGGGTCAACTTTGACCCTCTACATTACAGTCAGCTGGCACAGTGTAGCCAATTAGGCTACACTAGCCCCTGGAGCCCCACCCCCCCTTATATAAGGCAGGCAGCGGCAGCCATTACGGTCACTCGTGTGCTGCCTGCGTTAGTGAGAGTAGGGCGAGCTGCTGCAGACTGTCTCTCAGGGTAAGATTAGTTAGGCTTAACTTGTTCCTGGCTGGCTGCATACCTGTTCTGTGAACCCACCACTGCATACCTGTGCTGTGAACCCACCGCTGCATACCTGTTCAGTGAACCCACCACTGCATACCTGTACTGTGAACCCACCACTGCATACCTGTTCTGTGAACCCATCACTGCATACCTGTTCAGTGAACCTGCCACTGCATACCTGTGCTGTGAACCCACCACTGCATACCTGTTCTGTGAACCCACCACTGCATACCTGTTCAGTGAACCTGTCACTGCATACCTGTGCTGTGAACCCATCACTGCATACCTGTTCTGTGAACCCGCCACTGCATACCTGTGCTGTGAACCCACCACTGCATACCTGTTCTGTGAACCTGCCACTGCATACCTGTTCAGTGAACCCGCCACTGCATACCTGTTCAGTGAACCCGCCACTGCATACCTGTTGCGTTCAGTGAACCCGCCACTGCATACCTGTTGTGTTCAGTGAACCCGCCACTGCATACCTGTAGTGTTCAGTGAACCCGCCACTGTATACCTGTACTGTTCAGTGAACCCGCCACTGCATACCTGTTCTGTTCAGTGAACCTGCCACTGTATACCTGTACTGTTCTGTGAACCCACCACTGCATACCTGTTCTGTGAACCCACCACTGCATACCTGTTGTGTTCAGTGAACCCGCCACTGCATACCTGTTCTGTTCAGTGGACCCGCCACTGTATACCTGTTTAGTGAACCCGCCACTGCATACCTGTTGTGTTCAGTGAACCTGCCACTGCATACCTGTTCTGTGAACCCGCCACTGTATACCTGTACTGTTCAGTGAACCCACCACTGCATACCTGTTCAGTGAACCTGCCACTGCATACCTGTTCTGTGAACCCACCACTGCATACCTGTTCAGTGAACCTGCCACTGCATACCTGTTCTGTTCAGTGAACCCGCCACTGCATACCTGTTCTGTTCAGTGAACCCACCACTGCATACCTGTTCAGTGAACCCGCCACTGCATACCTGTTCAGTGAACCCGCCACTGCATACCTGTTGCGTTCAGTGAACCCGCCACTGCATACCTGTTGTGTTCAGTGAACCCGCCACTGCATACCTGTAGTGTTCAGTGAACCCGCCACTGTATACCTGTACTGTTCAGTGAACCCGCCACTGCATACCTGTTCTGTTCAGTGAACCTGCCACTGTATACCTGTACTGTTCTGTGAACCCACCACTGCATACCTGTTCTGTGAACCCACCACTGCATACCTGTTGTGTTCAGTGAACCCGCCACTGCATACCTGTTCTGTTCAGTGGACCCGCCACTGTATACCTGTTTAGTGAACCCGCCACTGCATACCTGTTGTGTTCAGTGAACCTGCCACTGCATACCTGTTCTGTGAACCCGCCACTGTATACCTGTACTGTTCAGTGAACCCACCACTGCATACCTGTTCAGTGAACCTGCCACTGCATACCTGTTCTGTGAACCCACCACTGCATACCTGTTCAGTGAACCTGCCACTGCATACCTGTTCTGTTCAGTGAACCCGCCACTGCATACCTGTTGTGTTCAGTGAACGCGCCACTGCATACCTGTTCTGTTCAGTGAACCCACCACTGCATACCTGTTCTGTTCAGTGAACCCGCCACTGCATACCTGTTCTGTTCAGTGAACCCGCCACTGTATACCTGTTGTGTTCAGTGAACCCGCCACTGCATACCTGTTCTGTTCAGTGAACCCGCCACTGCATACCTGTTGTGTTCAGTGAACCCGCCACTGTATACCTGTACTGTTCAGTGAACCCGCCACTGCATACCTGTTCTGTTCAGTGAACCTGCCACTGCATACCTGTTCTGTGAACCCGCCACTGTATACCTGTTCTGTTCAGTGAACCCACCGCATCAGTGCGCATACCTGTGCAGTTAAGTGAACCCACCTACCTACGTGAGTGCACGCAGTGTGATATACCACTCCATGCATACCCGATATGGACAAAACAGGTAGAGGAAGAGGTAGTGCCAGAGCCAGAGGAAGGCCACCCGGCAGGTCTGCGCGAGGTCGTGTAAATGTAATTTCGTGTGGACCTGGCCCACAGTACAGTGCTCGGAAGAAGGCATGTCCCATCACCTCCCAAGATTGTCAGGACGTGGTTGAGTATTTAGCGACACAGAACACCTCATCTTGCTCAGCCACCAGCGCTACTACTAGCACCACTTCCGCTGCATTTGACACTTCGCAAGAATTATTTAGTGTTGAAATCACTGATGCACAGCCATTGTTGTTACAGCCAGATGAATTTTCACCAGCTCATATGTCTGAGTTACGCGGCAACACTATGGATGTAACGTGTAAGGAGGATGAAGGACCTACTGATGGTGCATGTTTGGATTTGTCTGAGGCAAGCGAAGCTGGGCAGGATGATTATGACGATGACGATGATAGGGATCCTCTGTATGTTCCCAATAGAGGAGATGAAGAGGGGGACAGTTCAGAGGGGGAGTCAGAGAGTAGTAGGAGGAGAGAAGTTGCTGAAAGAAGCTGGGGCAGCTCTTCGTCAGAAACAGCTGGTGGCAGTGTCCGGCACCATGTATCGCCACCTATGTACAGCCAGCCAACTTGCCCTTCAGCATCAGCTGCTGAGGTCCCCATAGTGCCCACATCCCAGGGTGGCTCAGCGGTGTGGAAATTTTTTAATGTGTGTGCCTCAGATCGGAGCAAAGCCATCTGTTCGCTCTGCCAACAAAAATTGAGCCGTGGAAAGGCCAACACTCACGTAGGGACAAGTGCCTTACGAGGGCACCTGGAGAAAAGGCACAAACAGCAATGGGATGGCCACCTGAGCAAAAGCAGCAGCAGCACACAAAAGAAAAGTCACCCTCCTTCTCCTCTTCCTCCTTCAGGTGCATCATCTGCTTCTGCCGCTTTCTCCCTTCCACCTTCACAGGCACCCTCCTCCACTCCGCCTCTGCCCTTGAGCGCTTCCTGCTCCTCTGCCCACAGCAGCAGTCAGGTGTCCGTGAAGGAAATGTTTGAGCGGAAGAAGCCAATTTCGGCCAGTCACCTCCTTGCCCGGCGTCTGACAGCTGGCGTGGCGGAACTGTTACCTCGCCAGCTGTTACCATACCGGCTGGTGGACTCTGAGGCCTTCCGTAAATTTGTGGCCATCGGAACACCGCAGTGGAAGATGCCAGGCCGCACTTATTTTTCGAGAAAGGCCATACCCCAACTGCACCGTGAAGTTGAGAGGCAAGTGGTGTCATCTCTTGCGAAGAGCGTTGGGTCAAGGGTACACCTGACCACGGATGCCTGGTCTGCCAAGCACGGGCAGGGCCGCTACATTACGTACACAGCCCATTGGGTCAACCTGGTGGTGAACGATGGCAAGCAGGGCGCAGCGGACCAAATTGTGACACCTCCACGGCTTGCAGGCAGGCCTCCTGCCACCTCCTCTCCTCCTGCTACATGCTCTTCGCTGTCCTCCTCCTCCTTGGCTGAGTGGCAGTTCTCCTCTCCAGCTACACAGCCCCAGCTCCGCAGGGCCTATGCTGCATGCCAGGTACGACGGTGTCACGCCATCTTAGACATGTCTTGTCTCAAAGCGGAGAGTCACACTGGAGCAGCTCTCCTGGCTGCTCTTAAGAAACAGGTGGATGAGTGGCTGACCCCGCACCACCTGGAGATAGGCAACGTGGTGTGCGACAACGGCAGCAATCTGCTTGCCACTTTGCATATGGGGAAGCTGACACACATACCCTGCATGGCACATGTCATGAATCTAGTTGTTCAAAGATTTGTGGCAAAGTACCCTGGCTTAGCGGATGTCCTGAAGCAGGCCAGGAAGGTCTGTGGGCATTTGAGGCGGTCTTACACAGCCATGGCACGCTTTGCGGAAATTCAGCGGAAAAACAACATGCCGGTGAGATGCCTCATTTGCGATAGCCCGACTCGCTGGAATTCGACCCTGCTCATGTTCTCCCGCCTGCTAGAACAGAAGAAAGCCGTCACCCACTACCTCTACAACTACAGTAGAATGAAACAGTCTGGGAAGATGGGGATGTTCTGGCCCGACAACTGGACACTGATGGAAAATGCATGCAGGCTCATGCGGCCGTTTGAGGAGGTGACCAACCTGGTGAGCCGCAGTGAGGGCACCATCAGCGACTTAATTCCCTACACTTACTTCTTGGAGCGTGCTGTGCGTAGAGTGGTGGATGAAGCTGCGAATGAGCGTGACCAGGAACCGTTACGGCAGGAACAGGCATGGGACCAATTTTCATCAGACCCAGCTGTTTCCTCAACACCTGCGGCAGCACAGAGGGGGGAGGAGGAGGAAGAAGAGAAGTCGTGTGCAGAAGACGAGTCAGACTCAGAGGATGATGAGCAAGGTGTTTCTTTGGGGGGGGAGGAGGAGGAGGGGACGGCAGCAGGAGAACACCCGCAGCAGGCGTCGCAGGGGGCTTGTGCTGCTCAACCTTCCCGTGGTATTGTTCGCGGCTGGGGGGAGGAGGTTGACTTACGTGACGTCACTGAGGAAGAGCAAGAGGAGATGGAGGGTACTGGATCCGACTTTGTGCAGATGTCGTCTTTTATGCTGTTCTGCCTGTTGAGGGACCCCCGTATAAAAAACCTCAAGGGGAATGAGCTGTACTGGGTGGCCACACTACTAGACCCTCGGTACAGGCACAAAGTGGCGGACCTGTTACCAACTCACCGGAAGGTGGAAAGGATGCAGCACATGCAGAACCAGCTGTCAACTATGCTTTACAATGCCTTTAAGGGTGATGTGACAGCACAACGCCAGCAAGGTACCACTGCCACTAATCCTCCTCCCGTGTCCACGCAGTCAAAGACAGGACGCTCCAGCGATCTCATGGTGATGTCGGACATGCGGACGTTCTTTAGTCCAACGCCTCGCCGTAGCCCTTCCGGATCCACCCTCCACCAACGTCTGGAACGGCAGGTAGCCGACTACCTGGCCTTAAGTGTGGATGTAGACACTGCTGTGAACAGCGATGAGGAACCCTTGAACTACTGGGTGCGCAGGCTTGACCTGTGGCCAGAGCTGTCCCAATTTGCCATCCAACTTCTCTCCTGCCCTGCCGCAAGCGTCCTGTCAGAAAGGACCTTCAGCGCAGCTGGAGGCATTGTCACTGAGAAGAGAAGTCGCCTAAGTCACAAAAGTGTTAAGTACCTCACCTTTATCAAAATGAATGAGGCATGGATCCCGGAGGGCTGCTGCTTGCCCCAAGACTAAGTCAGTCCCCGCACACACAGCATCTCTGCCTGCACGCCGTGTGACTGGCTGCCTGGGCTGCCCCAAGAAGACTAAGTCGCTCCCAGTCCCTCCACACAGCATGTCTGCCTGCAGGCCGCTTGACTACCTTCTCCGCCACCACCAACAGGGTCCGGGACTCCAGGCGGATTGCTGAATTTTTTAGGCCGCTGCTAGCAGCGGCCGCTGTAATAATTTTTCTGGTGCGTGTACATGCCTGCCTAATTTTTCTGGCTGCACTGCGGGCAGCTGCAACAACAAAAGAAAAGGCATGTACATGTGCCCATTCCCCTTCGTGATCATTACCTTGCCGTGGTGAAGGGGCTTGCGTATCACAATGAAGCAATGACCGGCGCCTAGATGAGTGTCTCGGGGGGCACACAAAAGATAATAAGGTCGTTGCTTCATTGTGGTCAGACCAAATTTGATCAGCTGGACAGTCACTGTTCTGTCATTCAGCTACATCAGCCAGGTGACAATATGGGCTGTAAAGCCACCAAAACCTGCACTCTCGCCATGGTGCGCACCAGTCCAGCACGGCCGTCACTACACAAACAGCTGTTTGCGGTGCGTTACACGGTGAGTTTGTGTCAGTGTGAAGCAGTACCTTAATTACACTACCTGATTGATGTATACACATGCAAGATGTTTTAAAGCACTTTAGGCCTGTCATTTAGCATTCAATGTGATTTCTGCCCTTAAAACGCTGCTTTGCGTCAAATCCAGATTTTTCCCGGGGACTTTTGGCGTGTATCCCACTCCGCCATGCCCCCCTCCAGGTGTTAGACCCCTTGAAACATCTTTTCCATCACTTTTGTGGCCAGCATAATTATTTTTTTTTTCAAAGTTCGCATCCCCATTGAAGTCTATTGCGGTTCGCGAACTTTAACGCGAACTGAACCTTTCGCGAAAGTTCGCGAACCCGGTTCGCGAACCTAAAATCGGAGGTTCGGCCCAACTCTAATTGGCATACAACATCAGCAAGGTACAGATGGGACAGATACTAAGGCAGGTAATGGTACAGATAATCGCTACACAGATAATGGTTACACAGACAGTCACAGCAGCAATATTACTGACAGTACAGCAGGTAGAGCGAAAAGATCTTAGCTTCCGGGGCACCCTGACGTCAATTTGACGGGCAGCAGCAGCTCGTAGATCAGAACAGACGTTGTATGGTGGCATGTGGTGCAGCACGGCCAGCTAGAGACAGTGTTTTGCTGGGATGATTAGGGAGTGTCAGTTGGTAGTGCATGAGTTGAGTAGGACAACCGCTTGGGGAAAGAAGGTGTTTTTATGCCTGGTGGTTTTGGTGAGAATAGACCTATAGCGGCGTCCTAGGGAAAGGGGGTCGAAGAAGCAACTGCCCGGGTGAGAGGGGTCTTGAGTGATCTTGTTTGCCCTGGACCTCATTCTAGCTGAATAAAGGATGTCCAGGGGTGGCAGGGGTGACCCTATGATCTTCTCAGCAGCACTGATTGCTCCTCCATCATAGGAGCCAACGCAAGGGACAAGCAGAAACTCCAGATGGTAAAGGACAGACTCGATGGTGGTAGAGTAGAAGCTGATCATTAGCTTCTGCGACATGCCAAACTTCCTCAGCTGCCTGAGAAAGAACAGTCTCTGCTGGGCTTTCTTTTGAGTTACAGAGGAGTTCACGTCCCACTTCAGGTTGTCCGTGATGGTGGTGCCAAGGAACCGAGCGCTGTGTACCCTGGAGACCTCAGTGCCGTCAATGGAGACCGGACTAGGAGATGGTCGGAGCGTTTCTTCTGAAGTCCACAATTAGTTCCACAGTTTTTGCCGTATTTAATACAAGTTTATTTGCCTTGCACCACCTGAGGATTCGCTCAATCTCCTTGCGATATTCATGCTCATCACTTCCGTCTATGAGGCCTAGTATGGTGGTATCGTCGGCAAACTTGATGACCTTGACAGAGTCCGCGGATGAGGTGCAGCTATTTGTGTACAGTGAGAAGAGAATCGGGGACAGCACACACCCTTGCGGGGCGCCAGTGTTGGTGGTTCTGGCACTGGAAGAGCAGCCACCAATCCTGACTAACTGCCACCTGTCAGTAAAGAAATCTTTGAACCAGGAGCACAGATTGGAGTCAACACCGATTTTTACCAGGTTGTTGTACAGGATGTTCGGACAAATGGTGTTAAAAGCGGAGCTGAAGTCCAGGAGCAGGATTCTGGCATAGGAGTTGGGTTTATCCAGGTGTTCCATGATGTGAGCTAGACTGATGTTAATAGCGTCCTCCACGGACCGGTTGGCCCTGTATGCAAAGTGCAGGGGATCCATATTGGTGGTGGTGTGCCCCTTCAGATAAGAGAGAACCAGTTGTTCGAGGGTTTTCATGATGATTGGAGTTAAGGCAACGGGTCTGTAGTTGTTTAGATCTGTGACACCTGGCTTCTTGGGGACCGGTATGATGTTAGCTTTCTTGAAGCAGGAAGGGACCTTGCACATTGTCAGGGATTTGCTGAAGATTGAAGTGAGGATCAGGGCTAGCTGGCTTGCACAGGTCTTCAGGCAGGTTGGGGATATGCCGTCCGGGCCTGGAGCCTTTCTGGTATTGAGCTTCTGGAGGTGTAGTAGTACGTCAACATCCCGGATGTTTACCGGTGTCTGGGGGGCAGTGGCAGCTTGGGGAGATGTGGCGGGAGGCTCCCTGGGTGAGGGAGTCACTGGATGTGCTAGGTCCCCGGAGTGGGTGGGTTGGTGCTCGAACCTGCAATAGAATTTGTTGAGCTCCTCTGCTAGCGCGATGCTAGGAAGTGTGTGTTGGGAAGGAGGCTTGAAGTTGGTGGCTGCTCTGAGGCCTTTCCAGACGTCCCGTGTGTTATTGGACTGAAGATCCTGTCTTAATTTGTTTGAGTAGTCCCGTTTTGCTGCTTTCAGCTCACGATTCAGGGAGTTCCTGGCTTCCCTGAACTCCTCTGGGAATTTGTACGATTTTCCATAGGTGGCGTAGGTTTTATTTTTGGGAAGACTTTGACGTTCATCGTTGGGATGCATGTCTCCTCACAGAAGTGGATATAGGAGGTGACATTCTCTGTCCATTCATCTAGGCCGGGAGCCTCCAGGACAGACCAGTCAGTGCTGTCAAAGCAGGCTTGTAGTTGACCCTTAGCCTCTTCAGTCCACTTTTCGACTGTCCTGACAGTCGGCTTGGAGGTTTGTAGGAGCCTTCTGTAGGTTGGGATCAGGTGAATCAGGCAGTGGTTGGAGTTGCGAAGGGCAGCCCTGTGGATAGCCTTGTACGCATCTTTGATGACCGTGTAGCAATGATCCAGGATGTTTTGGTTTCTGGTGGGGCAGGTGACGTGTTGCTTGTATCATGGCAGCTCCTGGCGCAGGTTCACCTTATTAAAATCCCCTAAGACGGTGAAGAGGGAGTCCGGGAGGGAGGTCTCCCACTGTGATATGGTGTCGCTGATATAGATGCCTACTAGGACGTAGGAGGTGAATTCCCTTGGTGAGTACTGAGGCCTACAGTTGATAAGTAGAAGCTCAGCATCCGGAGAGCAGCTTTTGTGCAGGATGGTTGTGTTTGAGCACCAAGTGCTGTTGATGTAAAAGCAGATTCCGCCGCCCTTACTTTTCCCTGTGAAAGAGGGGTCACGGTCTGCTCGGAAAAGATTGAAGCCTGGTAGGTTGAGGGAGTTATCCGGGATATTGTCATTTAGCCAGGTCTCAGTGAAGCAGAGAACCGGGGAGTTGCCTTCAATCGAGGGTTTGCTCCCAAGTGGTAGGAGCAACTCGTCTAGCTTGTTCGGCAGGGAGCGGACATTTGCTAGTAGAATGGCTGGGATGGGAGAGACCGCAGGCCCTTCCTCTTAAGTCTAACCTGGGTGCCCGCCCTCCTGCCCCTAGGCCAGAATCTGCTGGTGCTGGACCATTTGTCAATTTGGGACCAAACTGTGTCCCAAATTGGCAGTACCTGAGCCTGTGTCTCTCATTCCAGGAGCTCTTCTCTGGTGTAAGAGATGGTGCTCTGCGAGGTAGGGGGAGCGGGACTGGCCATCAGGTGTTTATGCTGCGTGTCAACAGATTGCGACCTGTGCATAGTGTGTGGTTACCCAGTTATTGGGCTAAGAGCTGGTATGAGACAGTCCTTGTATGTGTCAACAGTTTATGGCATGCAATTTAGGTGGGGAGCATTCAGCATCTCTCAGCAGGTATGTATGTAACAAACTGTTTATGGCAAGCAGTTTAGATGGGGAGCATACAACATATCTCAGCAGCATTTCAGCAATACTGATATAGTACAGAAAAAGAATTTTGCATCAGCCCTACTCACGGATTACTGTTCCAGCAGGACTTAGGTGAGGCAAGCAGGACTTGAGTGAGGCAAGCAGGACTTAAGTGAGGCAGAGAGGCAGGATCGGGGGGGAAGCAGTGCCGGACTGTGCAGTGGGGCCCCATGAAGAGGGTAGGCTTCATGGTTAAAGTTCCTCTTGAAGGTCTATCATTGTGAACCTGTGAATGGGGTCTGGTCTTTCGTTGCTAT
This sequence comes from Hyperolius riggenbachi, assembly GCF_040937935.1. NCBI lineage: Eukaryota > Metazoa > Chordata > Amphibia > Anura > Hyperoliidae > Hyperolius > Hyperolius riggenbachi. The sequence continues at coordinate 277,601,509 of NC_090653.1, forward strand.
CTGATCTGTCAGTGGAAAGCTATGAACGTACATCTCTTGTTGCCATGTCAGTTTCCACATCAGGGAAACATCCTCTTTAAGAAAGTCTAAGGCTAGGTTCCCATTACACTGGATGCACAACGGAGAGTTCACACCATATCCTGAATGGATATGCTGTGCGCCATTGCGTTTCTGTCAACATGTTCCCATTACTTTTGCTTCTGTAATGCTGTTGACTACGGCTTTCAGGTCCTGTGCTGCTGCTGCCACCATTCCAGTGCATGGGACGGTCAGTATATGGGACGGTCTGTATATACAGGATCTTCTAAAAAAATTAGCATATTGTGATAAAGTTCATTATTTTCTGCAATCTACTGATAAACATTAGACTTTCATATATTTTAGATTCAAATACACACAACTGAAGTAGTTCAAGCCTTTTATTGTTTTAAGATTGATGATTTTGGCATACAGCTCATGAAAACCCAAAATTCTTATCTCAAAAAATTAGCATATTTCATCCGACCAATAAAAGAAAAGTGTTTTTAAAACAAAAAAAGTCAACCTTCAAATAATTATGTTCAGTTATGCACTCAATACTTGGTCGGGAATCCTTTTGCAGAAATGACTGCTTCAATGCGGCGTGGCATGGAGGCAATCAGCCTGTGGCACTGCTCAGGTGTTATGGAGGCCCAGGATGGTTCGATAGCGGCATTAAGCTCATCCAGAGTGTTGGGTCTTGCATCTCTCAACTTTCTCTTCACAATATCCCACAGATTCTCTATGGGGTTTAGGTCAGGAGAGTTGGCAGGCCAATTGAGCACAGTAATACCATGGTCAGTAAACCATTTCCCAGTGGTTTTGGCACTGTGAGCAGGTGCCAGGTCGTGCTGAAGAATGAAATCTTCATCTCCATAAAACTTTTCAGCAGATGGAAGCATGAAGTGCTCTAAAATCTCCTGATAGCTAGCTGCATTGACCCTGCCCTTGATAAAACACAGTGGACCAACACCAGCAGCTGACATGGCACCCCAGACCATCACTGACTGTGGGTACTTGACACTGGACTTCAGACATTTTGGCATTTCCCTCTCCCCAGTCTTCCTCCAGACTCTGGCACCTTGATTTCCGAATGACATGTAAAAGTTGCTTTCATCCGAAAAAAGTACTTTGGACCACTGAGCAACAGTCCAGTGCTGCTTCTCTGTAGCCCAGGTCAGGCGCTTCTGCCGCTGTTTCTGTTTCAAAAGTGGGTTCATGCTTCCATCTGCTGAAAAGCTTTATGGAGATGAAGATTTCATTTTTCAGCATGACCTGGCACCTGCTCACAGTGCCAAAACCACTGGGAAATGGTTTACTGACCATGGTATTACTGTGCTCAATTGGCCTGCCAACTCTCCTGACCTGAACCCCATAGAGAATCTGTGGGATATTGTGAAGAGAAAGTTGAGAGACGCAAGACCCAACACTCTGGATGAGCTTAATGCCGCTATCGAACCATCCTGGGCCTCCATAACACCTGAGCAGTGCCACAGGCTGATTGCTCCATGCCACGCCGCATTGAAGTAGTCATTTCTGCAAAAGGATTCCCGACCAAGTATTGAGTGCAAAACTGAACATAATTATTTGAAGGTTGACTTTTTTTGTTTTAAAAACACTTTTCTTTTATTGGTCGGATAAAATATGCTAATTTTTTGAGATAGGAATTTTGGGTTTTCATGAGCTGTATGCCAAAATCACCAATTTTAAAACAATTAAAGGCTTGAACTACTTCAGTTGTGTGTATTTGAATCTAAAATATATGAAAGTCTAATGTTTATCAGTACATTACAGAAAATAATGAACTTTATCACAGTATGCTAATTTTTTGAGAAGATCCTGTAGATCGGTCAGTATATAGATCAGAGTCTCGGCAGATGTTAGGATCCCATTGTAATGCAATTAGAATCCTGCCTAGCAACAGTGATTAGTTTCATTAGTCCACCACTCAGTGAACCGAAGCAGGAAATTTTGGTGCCCACTAGTGGCAGAAGTTTGGACACCCACATAGGCGAACCAATGAAATAGTACTGGGGGAAATTTGGGCACCCATTTCAGTGGGCGCCTATGGCGTTTTTTTTCCTTCATGAAGATTGGTGGTGATTAGCGGTGGGGGGTGGTTAAAGTTATGCATCACATAGGGTGTTTGTGGTTAGGTGCCAGATAGGGTGTTTGTGTGTGTGTGGGGGGGGGGGGGGCAGGGGAGGTTTAGAGTAGGGTTAGGTTTAGCTATAGTAGAATATTGGTATTTAATACTCCTGGGCACCCTTTCATTATGTAGGCCAGTGAACCAATGAGAATTCTCCCTGATGCTGAGCAGGATTCTCATTGTATTATGCGATCTAATGGGAGTCTGATGCTTCTTCTGAGACTCTGAGCTATACACCGGGTGCATGTCCCCTGCCGTGGAGTGATGGTGGAAGCAGCGGTGCAGGACACAAGATAACCGAAGACACCGAAGATAGACGAGTAGCGCAGGAATTTATGCGGCGGCCAGCCTAGCCAGAATGGACACTGTTCGTTCTTATAGACTTGCACTGATTCTATCAGCATTCACGTCATCTGCGATCCGGGGAAAATCGCACAGGTTTCAAATTTGCATTCTGAATACCACAACAAATCAAAAGATCCGTTGCAGACAAGTGTTAAAGGATCGATGAACATGATCGTTTTTACTGATGCTGAAATGGTAATTTTTGTACGGCTTCTGGGAACGGGGCACACATGTAAAGAAGGCACATGGAAAAAAAGGGTGTAATTGATTGCCGCTAGCAGAATATCTGTAAAATTACTTTTAATATTCTACTACTTAACTCCAATAGAAAAATATTGGTAAGTCCATTATTGTACTATGTCTTCACCTAACCCTACTCTCACACAGAACCCTCCCTCTAGGGATGCCTAACCCGAAGGCCTCCCTCTAGGGATGCCTAACCCGAGGACCTCCATCTAGCAATGTCTAACCCTAAGACCTCCCTCTACCGATGCCAAACCCTAGACCTCCCTCTACTGTTGCCAAACCCTTGAGCTCCCTCTACTGATGCCAAACCCTAGACCTCCCTCTAATGATGCCAAACCCTAGAGCTCCCTCTACTGATGCCTAACCCTAGAGCTCCCTCTACTGATGCCAAACCCTAGACCTCCCTCTACTGATGCCAAACCCTAGACCTCTCTCTACTGATGCCAAACCCTAGACCTCCCTCTACTGATGCCAAACCCTAAGACCTCCCTCTACTGATGCCAAACCCTAAGACCTCCCTCTAGCGATGTCTAACCCTAAGACCTCCCTCTACTGATGCCAAACCCTAGACCTCCCTCTACTGATGCCTAAACCCCAAGACCTCCCTCTACCGATGCCTAACCCTAAGATCTCCCTCTACCAATGCTTAATACTTGCCGAACCCCACCAAATCTTAACCTGCCTCCACCGCAAGGCTGTGACTTGCAGCAAAAAGGTACATTTGGGCACCGTGGCATAATGCAGAGCGCTCAAATTTCCCTTCTTTGCCCCAAATTGCAGCTTTGATAATAGCGCCTATAGCGGCGCTCGTTTTTTCCATAAGGGCTCCTGCACTCTTTTTTCTGTTTCGGGAGCACGGGCCTAAAGCTGCATAAACACATACAGCAATGATTGTTTGTTTTACAGTGGATCAGACAATGTGTGACATTACCAACTTTATTTAAACAAGAAGAACGACTTGTGTGTGCTTGTATCCAGAAATGGCGTCAGATTAACTAGTGTACCACAAAAAAGAAAAGACAAAGCCACCTCAGGTGTATGGTACAATAAATATTTTAAAAAAATCTATCTCAACACTATGGTCTCTTATGAAAAACGTAATTTTATTGCAAGCTCAAACAAGACATAAAAACAATTAAAACCATATAAAATCTACCAGATTCCTCCAAATGTAATTGGAACTTTCCCCCTCTAAGTAAACATAATGAAAGTAATAAAATACAATATAAACTTTCCCATGATATAAGTCAGATACAATCGTGATAAAAAATACCAATACATATTCATGCCTCCCAACATTTGAATTATAAAAAGCGGGACACTTAGGCCACATACCCCAACCCGCCTAAGTTTTTTAAATAAATATTTTTAATTAATAAATAATATTAATTAATCCTGAAAGGGGAGGCGCGTGAGGGTGCCAGTGGGTGGGGAGGAGGGTGTGGGTGGCCGTGGGTGGGCAGAGAGGGAAAAAAAAAAAATCTAAGCACCAGCCCCGGGGATGCGGTATGCGGCATGGATGGCCGCCGTCATTAGATTTCTCCCTTCCTCCGTCCTAATGTGCCCCCCCCCCTGCAGAGTTAAATGCGCAGTGGAGCGGGCTGTAAATCCTACCATTGCCTCTCCGTAGGTACCGGGATCTCATCTGGTCTTCTCGCTTCCTGCTTCCATCCCCGGGGCTGGTGCCTCGATCGTTTTTTTCCCCCTCTCTCCCCAGCGGCCGGGACCAAGAAGGGGCAGAACGGGATAGCAGGAGGGCCCCCCAAAATCGGGACCGTCCCGACGACAACGGGGCGGTTGGGGGGTATGCATAACACACTGCAAAAAGGATTATAATAAATAAAATACTTTATTATAATCCTTTATGCAGTGTGATATGTATTGGTGGTTTTTTTATCACGATTGTATCTGACTTATATGGCACACATTGACCCATAAAAGAACAATTATTATTTACTGACAGTTGTACACAGGCAATACTAGATATGATCAACGCCAGAGCTGATCAATCAAGACCAATCTCTCTTGTTTGGAAGACATTTGTCTGTGGTCGTTTAGTTTACACATTGTTGATGCCTTTTTTTTAACCCTCCTGGCGGTTTGCTAAAAAATCGCCAGGGGGCAGCAAATCTTTTTTTTTTTATTTTTATTTTTTTTTTCATGTAGCGAGACAAAGTCTCGCTACATGATAGCCGCTGCTCAGCGGCATTCCCCCAGCCCCTCCGATCGCAAAGAACGGGATCTCCTGGAGGGCTTCCCCCGTCGCCATGGCGACGGGGCGGGATGACGTCACCGACGTCGTGACGTCAAAGGGGATTCCTATCCACCCCATAGAGCTGCCTGGCACTGATTGGCCAGGCAGCGCACGGGGTCTGGGGGGCGGCTGCGGCGCGACGGATAGCGGCGGATCGGCGGGTAGCGGCGGCAATCGGGCACTGCACGCAGCTAGCAAAGTGCTAGCTGCCTGCAGCAAAAAAAAAAAATATGCAAATCGGCCCAGCGGGGCCTGAGCGGTGCCTTCCGGCGGCATAGCCCGAGCTCAGCTCGGGCTTACCGCCAGGAAGGTTAATAACATATAGTTGGGCGAGGGCCAACAGATTTTTTTAATGAACAAATTGTGTAGGTAAGCTCTTATACTACCTGGAGGTGGTAAAATTGGCCTTGAAACCACCAGGGAAGCTATACTAGGGAGGGACGGGGACCACTAAACACCACCAGGGAAACTATATTGTGGAGGGAGGGGAAAGCACTAGATGCCCGGGAAGCTGTATGTGGAAGAAAGGGAGCCAATAGACACTACTCTAGTGGTCCCCTCCCCTCTCCTGTTCCCTTGTATCTAATGGTCCCCTTCCCTCCCCATACGGTTCCTTGGTGGTTCATGGATCCTCTGCCTCCCCTATACAGTTCCCTGGTGTCCAGTGCCCCTCTCCTCTATATAGCTTCTTGGTATTTAGTGCCCTCCACATACAATTCATTGGTGTCTAGTGGACCCCCTCCCTCCCCTATGCAGTTCCCTGGTGTCTAGTGCCCCCCTCCTCTATATAGCTTCTTGATATTTAGTGCCCCCCCCCCATACATATCATTGGTGTCTAGTGGACCCCCTCCCTCCCCTATGCAGTTCCCTGGTGTCTAGTGCCCCCCTCCTCTATATAGTTTCTTGGTATTTAGTGCCCCCCCCATACAATTCATTGGTGTATAGTGGACCCCCTCCCTCTCCTATGCAGTTCCCTGGTGTCTAGTGCCCCCCTCCCCTCTACAGTACCCTCATGTCTACTGGTTCTAACCATACTATTCCTTGGTGTTTAGTGGACCGCCTCCCTCCTTCATACAGTTCCCTGCTGTTTAGGGCCTCCCATACAGTTCCCTTCTCCAGGATCCTGCTGCGAGAGTTCCCACGTGTCGTCTGCAGCACTGTCCACTCTCTGCCTCCCTGATCTGAGAATCAGCACCTGGATCCTGGAGGAGGTGAGTGTAGGGCTGGTTCTAGACTATTTGCTGCCAGAGGGAAATTTGTTAGCTTGCCCCCCCACACACACACTTTGGAATAATCAAACCCGATAATTTACACTGCACGTTATAGCCATGGTGCAACCAAGGAAAAATACCCTCAGTATAGATATCCAAGCATAGTTGACCCCAGTATAGTTTGCCAGGCATAAATGCCCCCAGTATAGGTAGCCAGGCATAGGTGCCCCTATTATAGGTAGCCAGGCATAGGTGCCCCCATTATAGGTAGCCAGGCAAAGGTGCCCCCAGTGTAGGTAGCCAAGCATAGATGCCGCCAGTAAAGGTAGCCTGTCTCCCCCTTTTCCCCCACTCCCTGAACGTTGCTCTTTCACCTCCGCGAATCCAGATTTCCTCGGGCCGTGCAGTATTTCCGCGTTCAGACCTTAGACCAGCAATGAGCAGGGACCCCACTGTATCTTCACAGAGGCTTTATACTTCTAGGCATACACAGTATGGCCACGCTTGTACACAAATGGGAGCATGGCCATGAGAGCATATCCTTCAAGCCCTTGTTAGATATGTTTAGGGGGGTCCCAGCACTGGATCGGTGGGGTGGAACTCCGGCCCTAGACTTTTTGCCGCCTGAGGCAAATTTTAAAAAAATTGCCACCGCCGCCCCTTCCCCCCCCCCCCCCGAGAGGGGGGGGGGCGCGCTCTGGGGGGCCGCCGAACTGGAGGGGTAGCTGGCAGGACGGGGGTATTGGGCCAGCGGCGGGGAGGGGGGTCGGACCCCCCCCCCTCCCTCGCCTGGGTCCCCGTCCTCCGCTCCCTTCCAGCCTAAATAGACGCAGCCGAAGTGTAAGAGGCACGGGCGGGGAAGACACTCACCTCTTCCTAGCGTGCGCTCCACTGACGTCACTTCCTGCAGCGTCCTGCAGGAAGTGATGTCAGTGGAGCGCACGCTGGAGCGAGGAGGAGGTGAGTGTCCTCCCCGCCCGTGCCTCTTACACTTCGGCTGCGTCTATTTAGGCTGGAAGGGAGCGGAGGACGGGGACCCAGGCGAGGGAGGGGGGGGGGGGGGTCCGACCCCCCTCCCCGCCGCTGGCCCAATACCCCCGTCCTGCCAGCTACCCCTCCAGCTCGGCGGGCCGGCTCCCCGCACCCACGGACGGGCGGGTGCCGCACTGCCGCCCCTGGAAATTTGCCGCCTGAGGCAAAAGTTTCACCCCGCCTCATGAGCGGGCCGGCCCCGTCTGAAGCCTCTGGACTATCTAAAGTCTTACCACTACAGAGGAAGCTTTTACTTTTTTTTTCAATTTACAGGCTCACTTTAAATTCTCAAATCTTGGATTTTACATCTTCATGATTAATTTTTATTCTATGTCATGGAGAATGCAACATCAGCAGCTAATCCGAACGGTAGACTGTAATACCAAATTCCTTTTCTAGGGCAGGAACAGGACCAGATGATTTGGCAACCCCCCCCTCCCCCGCTACACACACAGCAGCGTCCACTCAAGACTAAATGGTCAGGTTTTCAATGACTTGGCCTTCAAAAGTTCATGAAATGCCTTTTTAAGCTTATTGTTGACCATTATAAAGAAGATGACGGGGCAGAGGACAACTCTGACAGCAGAACTGAAGCAGGAAATGTATTGATAGAGCTCCTCAATGTTTAGAAGAAACCAATACAACCCAGATATAAAATTAACTATGCTGAGTGCCGAGAGAGAGAGAGGGAGAGGGAGAGAGAGAGAGAGAGAGGCCCGAGCAGCTTGGATGTGTGTCTTGATGCTTGGAATGGAACCCTGAAGCCTTCAGAACCGTTCCTCATCCTCTTTATATGCTTAAACAAGGAAGTCAAAACCATTAGGGCTGAAAAAGACGGAATTATGAAGGACACTGAAAACACTAAACAATAAACCTCGATTAAACGTATGTGAGACCTATACATTGGTAAAAAGCCATTCTGATGTTCATAAGACAAAGTGTTATTATTTGGAGAAGTTTTTGTAATGTCCCAGGTGGAGGACAAGCTCAATATCAAGGATCCAATTGAGGTTAAAATAAGAATCCATTTCAAGGCCTTGGGAAAAAAAACTTTGTAGGAAGATGTAAAATTTCAGCTTGACATTCACAATTTTCAGACAAAAATGCACACAGAGCCATGTGGAAAACCAAATACTGCAGGACTGGAGGACCAAGTAGAGCACCAAGAAGACAAAAGTAGCTGTATGTGTCGACCAACCGCCCAATAAGGTGACAGACTCACAAAGGTTTAAGAGTTGCTGCAAAATATCGCAGAGAGTGATGATACTAATGAGATGGTCACTTGTCTGAAGCATTTTTGAATTTGCTATGTCGAGTATATTTACATTGCCTGGTGGCTGGTGTAGACAACAGAATAATGCAGTTTATGCAGAATACTGCAGAATAAGGTGTTTGTTAAAGCTTTGTACACATGCTAGACCGTTATCAGCAGATACTTGTACAACAAACTGGAAAAACTCTCTCCACAGGCCAAAACTTGTGTTTAGAAATTGTATTGAATGATCACTGCTCATTACATGCAGAAGTGTGCAGTCATCATTCAATACACTTTTGAAACGTAAGTTCCGTCCCGTGTAGTACTTTTGTCCTGTTTGTTGTACAAGTATTGGTGAGTGAAGCAGTGGTGTACCCAGAGCAGGGACAAGGTCCTCCAGCACCCAAGGCTGAGACACCAAAGTGCGCCCCTCCATCCCGCCCACCCCAGCCGTCACACACTGATTGCTATTAGACTAAGAGGCGCCACAGGGCCCACAACCTCCCCAACACCTTAAAATCTAGTTATCTGGCTTGCAGTCACTGCTATGTATCCCCTTTTCTTATTTCTTTCTGCTTCATACACAATTAGGAATGACAGCTGAATGAATTGTGCGCCCCCTCCTACACTGCGCCCTGAGGCTGGAGCCTCTCCAGCCTATGCCTCGGCCCGGCCCTGGGTGTACCTTCATCTTCTCAAAGCCCTAACTATTCTCCATGTGGCCACTAGGTGGCAGTACTACATTGGTAAATATGGGAGCACACTGTAGGAGAAATTCTAATCGAATTCAGAATCACTTCTTGACTAATGGGATACTAATAAGATTTTTGGACTAGGTAACGTGATAGGACTCTGGTAAAAAGTGAAGGTGCAGTGGGCAGGGGGGCTTATCCAAATACTTACCGCCTCTCCTGTTCCCCTCCATCACTCACCATTCCTCTCCGCTCAGTTCCATTCTCCGTAGCGACTCCACACCTGGACTTACTGCACTGTGCATGCGCAATATGTCCATTCTGGTCTCCTGTGGTCGCGCAGAGTGATGTCACAGGACAGGGAGCGTGCCTGCTACCCCCCATGTCAACAATCAGTGCACACGTCTGGATGCAGGAGCAAGCAAGCTCCTGTCCTGTGACATCACTGCATGGCCACAGGGGAGCAGAATGGACATACTGCGCACAAGTGGCACAACATGTCTGGGTTTGGAGTTGCCCAAGTCGCCGAGAAGAACAGCGAGTAGCGGTGGGGAACGGGAGGCGCGGTATTTGATTATGCCCCACCTACTCACTTCACCTTCACTATTTACCAGAGCCTTTCGGCTCAGGTATCCTTTATGACGGTAATATGGAGGTTAACTATAATCAGAGAAAAAGCATGTGTGCATCAACCAAGTGAACCTGACAAATCTGGCTTTGCAAATTTGGCCTATTGGCTAATCACGAGACATTGCTCATGCAAATAAGCATTTGCTTTCGCATGCCTAAATATGCAGGGTCAAAACCAAAAACCGCAAAACAATCGCCCTGCGGGAATTAGTTCATGCTATACAGCACTATCCAGGGGCGCCACGAGGAGGCTTCCCATTGCCCCCATACAACCGGGGGGCCGCGGGGGTCCCAGGCACTCTCACCACCTGGAACCCACACAGCGGCACCCCGCATAGCAGGGCATAGCAGAACGCAATGGACGTTGAGGTAAGTGCCTGTTTTTAATCCTGGGAGGTGTGTGCGGGCGGCTCTTCCCGGCGCTGGCCACGCTGGGGAGATCGCCTGCACCCCCTGGCCTCCACCTCCGGGGTGCCGCTGTGTGGGTTCCAGGCGGTGAGAGTGCCTGGGACCCCCGCGGCCCCCCGGTTGTATGGGGGCAATGGGAAGCCTCCTCGTGGCGCCCCTGGATAGTGCCAGGGGCGTAACTAGGCCCCACCGGGCCCCCCTGCAGATTTTCTGAGCGGCCCCCCCCCCCCCCCCCCCCTGGAAGTGACGTCAGCCGCTAGAGGGAGAAGTCTCCGATGGAACGCACGGAAGCAGGTATGTATCTGCCCGCCGCTCGCTGCCCACCACAGCCCCACAGACACTTACGAGCTGGAGGGGAGCGCAGAGGGGAGAGCCCCGAGGTGAGGGAGAGGTGGGAACTACCCCTCTCCCCGCCGACTGTGGGCAAGGCTTTCCCCTCATGCTGCCACCCCTCCAGCACCCACAAAACGGCCCCGAGCGGGCCCCAGGGGGGGGGGGCCGGGCCCCCCCGCGGGCGCAGGGGCTGCAGGGCCTATTCCTACGCCCCTGGATAGTGCTATATAGCATGAACTAATTCCCGCAGGGCGATTGTTTTGCGGTTTTTGGTTTTGACCCTGCATATTTAGGCATGCGAAAGCAAATGCTTATTTGCATGAGCAATGTCTCGTGATTAGCCAATAGGCCAAATTTGCAAAGCCAGATTTGTCAGGTTCACTTGGTTGATGCACACATGCTTTTTCTCTGATTATAGTTAGCATTGCATTTCTTTCTTCTGAGGGCAGGTAGTGAGTGGCTTGTTTTAGGAGGTGAGAGCCCTGGAGCAGGCTATTTGCGCCTGTCCGCCCCTTATGTGTCGCGCCCAGGTTATGTGCATATAGCAGAACGCAATGGACGTTGAGGTAAGTGCCTGTTTTTAATCCTGGGAGGTGTGTGCGGGCGGCCCTTCCCGGCGCTGGCCACGCTGGGGAGATCGCCTGCACCCCCTGGCCTCCACCTCCGGGGTGCCGCTGTGTGGGTTCCAGGCGGTGAGAGTGCCTGGGACCCCCGCGGCCCCCCGGTTGTATGGGGGCAATGGGAAGCCTCCTCGTTGCGCCCCTGGATAGTGCTGTATAGCATGAACTAATTCCCGCAGGGCGATTGTTTTGCGGTTTTTGGTTTTGACCCTGCATATTTAGGCATGCGGAAGCAAATGCTTATTTGCATGAGCAATGTCTCGTGATTAGCCAATAGGCCAAATTTGCAAAGCCAGATTTGTCAGGTTCACTTGGTTGATGCACACATGCTTTTTCTCTGATTATAGTTGGTAATATGGAGGTTGCCATTTCATTTTAAACAATACAAGTTACATGGCAGTCCTCCTGGTCCTGTGTCTCTAATACTTTTAGCCATAGACCCTGAACAAGCATATGCAGATCAGGTACTCTGTCTCAGCTGACTTAGGTTTTACTGGATAGAGATGTCGCGAACGGTTCGCCTGCGAACGGTTCCAGGCGAACTTAGGGGGTTCGCGTTCGCCTGCACCAAGCGAACTTTTGCGGAAGTTCGACTCGCCCCATAATGCACTATGAGGGTCAACTTTGACTCTCTGCATCACAGTCAGCAGGTACATTGTAGCCATTCAGGCTACACTAAGCCCTGGAGCCCCACCCCGCCTTATATAAGGCAGGCTGCGGCGGCCATTAGCCTCACTCGTGTGCCTGCTAGAGACAGACTAGGGACAGCTGCTGCAAACTTGTTCTTCTAGGGACAGATTAGTTAGGTTCTAGGTTGCTTTGCTTGCTCCTGGCTGATTATTATTGCTTTTATAGCACCCCTCAACAGCTCTTATCAGAGCTCATCCTGTACTTTTTTTTCTCTGTGTGTCAAACTGACACTTTTGTTGCATGCACAGCCTTGCTGATTGATAGTGTGTGTGCCACTGCCAGCAGCCCAGCACATTCAGTGACTACCTTTGTGTGTGACAGGGAGCTGCACATTGTACTACCCAGTACTGCATATACCCACTACCCAGTACCTGTTGAGTTTACTTAACCCACCTCATCACTGCATATACCTAGCTTTGTGTTGAGTGAACCCAGCTCACTGCATCTAACTACCTGTTGTGTTGAGTGAACCCACCTCACTGCATCTAAGTACCTTTACTGTTCAGTGAACCCAGCTTACTGCATCTTACTACCTGTTGTGTTGAGTGAACCCACCTCACTGCATCTAAGTACCTTTACTGTTCAGTGAACCCAGCTCACTGCATCTAACTATCTGTTGTGTTGAGTGAACCCACCTCACTGCATCTAAGTACCTTTACTGTTCAGTGAACCCAGCTCACTGCATCTTACTACTTGTTGTGTTCAGTGAACCCAGCTCACTGCATCTAAGTACCTTTACTGTTCAGTGAACCCAGCTCACTGCATCTAACTACCTGTTGTGTTCAGTGAACCCACCTCACTGCATCTAAGTACCTTTACTGTTCAGTGAACCCAGCTCACTGCATCTAACTACCTGTTGTGTTCAGTGAACCCACCTCACTGCATATACCTAGCATCCCCCCAAGATGGACAAACCAGGTAGAGGAAGAGGTAGAGGCAGACCCAGAGGTAGGCCACCAGGCACCGGCAGGTCTGTGCGAGGTGGTGTTGCTGTGATTTCGTGCAGACCTGGCCCAAAATACAGTGCTCAGAAGAAGGCACGTGCCATCACTTCCCAAGATCAGGACGTGCTTGACTATTTAACACAGTACACCTCATCTCCCGCAGCCACCAGCGCTACAACAAGCACCACATCCGCTGCATTTGACACTTTGCAAGAGTTATTTGGTGCTGGTGGTGAAATCACTGATTCCCAGCCACTATTGCAACAAGAAGAAGAAGGTGCAGGTACTCCACCTCATACGTTTGAGTTAGGTGGCGATAGTATGGACGTATCGTGTGAGGAGGGGGATGATGAAACACCTGAAGTTGGTGCAGTTGAGGAGGTGTCTGAGGAAAGTGAAGCTGGGCAGGAGGATTATGATGACGATTATACAGATGCCACGTATGTTCCCGGTAGAGGAGATGACCAGGGGGACAGTTCAGAGGGGGAGCCAGAGAGGAGTAGGAGGAGACAACTCCATGATAGAAGCAGAGGGAGCTCATCCTCAGAAACAGCTGGGGGCAGTGTCCGGCGCCATGTATCACCAGCTATGGACAGCCAGCCAACATGCCCTTCAACGTCAGCTGCTGATGCCACCGTAGCGCCATCACCCCAGGGGGGCTCAGCGGTTTGGAAATTTTGTAACATGTGTGTCTTAGATCGGAGCAAAATGGTACACGCACCGCTTTGTTATCCACACAGCACACGACCCGCGCTGATATGAATCTTCTCATAGACATTCATTGTCCACGCTGTAGGGGGGCGTTTTTAAAAACCGTATGTGGGCGAAAGAAGGCCCGAAAATGCCTGCAGTGTGAACAAACCCTCAATGTGACAAACAAATGGTAATATTTTTTTCCTGACCTGGGAGTCAAACTCATGACCTCATGCTTCACAGTCAGGGACATGTTAGCTGCAAGGGGTTGGAGGAAGCCCCGGGTAAATATATCATTGGGCAGCGTTATTTGGCTGGTGATTCCTTTAAGGGTAACTTCAAAACTGAAGAATAAAAAAAGACACTAGCGGAAGGTCCAAATTGTGGAATGGGTTTCATGACACCTTATTTAACATGATTGTGTAAAGGATTGCGGAGATGCCGCCGCGCGGTCAATGCGTTCAGACCGGCGGTTTCCGCACAGCGACATGCGTCTGGTTTGTCTGAGCCTTCTAGTGCACACAGATGGAGAGCTACGCGCGCGCACTGGGAGGCAGGACCTTTATGCCAGGAGGAGAGGGATCAGCTGATCAGGTTGATCAGCTGATCCCAGCACAGACTGTCATTGTTTGAGTAGTGCTGGGTGGCGCTGAGGAGCGCTGCACTATATATACTTCTTGCCTGTCAGTTGCTGGTTGTCTGCCGTAGTGAATTCTTACGTGTGAGCACTTAGACCAGTCAGATCCCACAGTGTGTTAGAACCAGGAGGACCTGGGAATTCACACTTAGCCAGAATACGTTTGTGGTATATGTTAGACCAGTTCCAGGGTGTTGAGACCACGGACCTCATACCCAAGCTTAGGGATACTGTGTCATTGCTGTGTTATACTTTAGACCAGTTCCAGGGTGTTGTGACCAAGGACCTCACACCCAAGCTTAGGGATACTGTGTCATTGCTGTGTTATACCTTAGACCAGTTCCAGGGTGTTGTGACCACAGACCTCACACCCAATCTTAGGAATACTGTGTCATTGCTGTGTTATACTTTAGACCAGTTCCTGGGTGTTGAGACCACGGACCTCACACTCTAGACTAGGCCTCTGCTTTATCTGTTATGCAATATTGCTCTCTCGACTTCTCTCCTGCTTACTGATTCGGTACCTATGCATATCTGCCTAGCTGTTGCCAAACCCTGCCTGCCCTGTACCTGGTTACCGAATCAGCCTTCTGTCTCTGTACCTTATCTGCTTGTGTGTTGCCGACCTGGCCTGGCCGACCCTTCTGGCTGTCACTCATACCTTGAGTGTTCAGTCTGTCTGTACTACCTGTGACACTACCGTGCCAAGTGTCAGGTAGCTACAGAGACCTCCTGTTCCTCAGAGAGGCCTCTTAGCAGTCCAGTCAGGGGCTCTATCCCTTAGGAGTCCTTTGGCTGCAGTATAGCCTGATTCCCAGTATTGCAGGGAATCACTGGCTCGCAGGTTATCTCTATCCCCTTTCATAGGAGATAGTTCACACACAGCCAAGGGCCACCTGCTCCTCGGGTGGTCCATGCTCATTGTGATCTGCGTCTCCCGCCCCACAGGAGACTGCCTACTGTTACACCAAAACACTTACACTTTATCAGGTGTCCAGAGGTTAGTCATACTTGTATTATCTGTGATTCTGCAGATCATCAATAATCGGGTATATATCTGTATTGTTGGTGATACTGCAGATCACCAATAATCAGATTCTCTCTGTGTGCTGACACCAATCGTTACAGATTGACTTGGCTTCCTGATCTTCAGAAACCTTCTGGACTTCATGTATACCTGCATGACCTCACTGGGTCCAGCCTGCTAATCACCTGACATCTAACTGCTAAACAGTAACCAGCACAACTGTCCTCTTCCTGTTGACTATTTACCCCCATCAGTGTTTTACTTCAGCTTACATCTGGAAATATGCCTGAAGAAGGGGACTAGATCCCTGAAAGCTTGCATCATTTAACTCTATCAGTTAGCCATTAACCTATTTTGGTTCCTGGACGTAGTTTCTACGTCCAGGAACCATGCGCGCCACCGCGCGCCCCCGCGGCCGATCGTGCGCGTGCACGCGCACTCCCGGCCGCGGATTCGGTAGCCAAGGAATCAATGTATCGGGAGCCCGATCACTGATTCCTCTCCCCCGCTGAAAAAGCGACAGCTTCTCTCGGAAGCTGTGCTTTTTCTGGCCATTGCCTCCCCTCTGCGTCACTCTAAGCGTGTTACGCTTAGAGTGACGTCATGTAAACAAACTCATGGCCGCCATCTTGTGGCCAAAAAGTAATACTACCTACACCTGAAAAAAAAAAAAAAGAATTAACACACATTTACATTATAAATCTATTGTTTACCTCCCACCCTCCCAAAAGTACCCAAATAAAATGTTTAGTATAAAAAAAAAAAAAACATTTCAATAAAAAAAAACAACATGTAAATATTTACCTAAGGGTCTAAACTTTTTAAATATCAATGTAAAGATGAAATATTTCTATATTTTTTTTTTTTATTTTAAACTTGTAAATAGTGATAGATGCAAAATGGAAAAAATGCACCTTTATTTCCAAATAAAATATTGTCGCCATACATTGTGATAGGGAAATAATTTTAACGGTGTAATAACCGGGACATATGGACAAATACAATACGCGAGTTTTAATTATGGAGGCATGTATTATTTTAAAACTATAATGGCTGAAAACTGAGAAATAATGAATTTTTCCATTTTTTTCTTATTCTTCCTGTTAAAATGCATTTACAGTAAAGTGGCTCTTAGCAAAATGTACCCCCCAAAGAAAGCCTAATTGGTGGTGGAAAAAACAAGATATAGATCAGTGCATTGTGATAAGTAGTGATAAAGTTATAGGCTAATGAATGGGAGGTGAACATTTCTCATGTGAAAACAACGGAACCTGAATGCGGGACGTTTGCAGTTGGGCCGCGGGACAGTCCTCTTGTCCCCCCCCCCCCCCCCGCCCGTCCCCCACCCCCCGCGGCCGCCGCTGCTGTTACCTTAGCCGGCGGCCGCTTATTCCCCTCTCATGTCCGGGCCGGCGTGTAGTGATGCACAGCAGCGCGCCCCACGGCTGCTGTGAGGAGGAGGAGACAGAGGCAAGAGAGAGAGCGGTTCCCATAGTAACGGCGATACACATTGCCGCTACAGGAAGCCGCTCTCTCTTCTGCTTCCTGCCTCTTCCTCACAGCAGCCATGGGGCGCGCTGCTGTGCATCACTTCACGCCGGCCCGGACATGAGAGGGGAATAAGCGGCCGCCGGCAAGGTAACAGCAGCGGCGGCCGCGGGGGGCCTGTCGGGGACTAGCTATTACTGGGCACTGTACTAGCTATACTGGGGCTATACTGGGTACTATACTAGCTATACTGGGGCTATACTGGGTACTATACTAGCTATTCTGGGTACTATACTAGCTATACTGGGGCTATACTGGGTACTATACTAGCTATACTGGGGCTATACTGGGTACTATACTAGCTATACTGGGGCTATACTGGGTACTATACTAGCTATACTGGGGTTATACTGGGTACTATACTGGGGCTATACTGGGTACTATACTAGCTATACTGGGGCTATACTGGGTACTATACTAGCTATACTGGGGCTATACTGGGTACTATACTAGCTATACTGGGGCTATACTTGGTACTATACTAGCTATACTGGGGCTATATTGGATACTATACTAGCTATACTGGGGCTATACTGGGTACTATACTAGCTATACTGGGTACAATACTAGCTATACTGGGGCTATACTGGGCACTGTACTAGCTATACTGGGGCTATAATGGGACTATACTACCTATACTGGGGCTATACTGGGTACTATACTAGTTATACTGGGTACTATACTAGCTATACTGGGGCTATACTGGGTACAATACTAGCTATACTGGGTACTATACTAGCTATACTGGGGCTATACTGGGCACTGTACTAGCTATACTGGGTACTATACTAGCTATACTGGGGCTATACTGGGCACTGTACTAGCTATACTGGGGCTATACTGGGTACTATACTAGTCATACTGGGGCTATACTAGCTATACTGGGCACTTTACTAGCTATACTGGGGCACTACCTACCCATACTGGGACTATACTAGCTATACTGGCCACTATACTAGCTATACTGGGACACTATACTAGCTATACAGGGGTAACTATACTAGCCATACTGAGGCAACTATGCCAGCTATGCCGCCAACCCCCCACCGCACAACACTATCCACCAGGACGCACGCACGCACTCCGACAGCCCCCCCCCCCCCCCCCCCCAGCGGGCCCCGAACGAAAATTCGGACAAAAAGTGGTCCCCGGGCCGGAAAAGGTTGGGGACCCCTGGGTTAAGGTATTACTTTTACAAAACTTTGTTTTTTCTACCTACATAATTCAACTGAAAAGCTTTGTGAATCAGCCCCTGCTGTTTAGAAGTCTTTGCTCTAGTTACACCTGAGACATATCTCTGTTTAACCTAGAGCATATTTTTATTTTATTATCAAGGCACCTTCTGTAATATATTCAGTGTTTCAGACTGAATCCAGAATCACAACTTTTGAATGAGAAACAATGATGGTAGTAAATTAAAGAGAAGCTTTCTCTACCTGAAATAGTCAATATTCAGCTATGCAACTGATGGTTTTTCTCCAGTTGCATAGCCAGTTGGACTAGCTTCCTTCACTGATAAGGATTTACAGCTTTCCTGGCAAAGAACTGAGCTTCTGAGAGTAGGGGGCAGATAAAAAGGTCAATGGTTCGCGGAGCACTACATACCATTGCCCAGCACTTCAATGGAGCAGGCGCAGCTTCAAAGAGCGCACGTAGCTTAAGAGCACTTGCTACGCTGACAGTAGCGTGTACTTGCTGGTTTAACCCGTGCTGCTTAGCACGGTAAATGTTAATGAATCAAGCCCTAAGAGAGGAAGAAGATGGAAGATCTCCTAATTTTGATAGACCTCTTATAAAACACTAGCTGTGTGGCTTTCTTGATCTCCTGGTTCCTCATGCTGTAAAGTACAGGATTCATGAGCGGAGTCAGCGATGTATAAAGCAACGCCTTCATTTTATTTTCGTAAGCTGTGTTTTCCCCCACCGGAAACATATAAATAGCAATGATCGGCACGTAGTAGGTGCAGACGGACGCCAGGTGGGAACTGCTTGTTGAGAAAGCCTTCTGTCTGCCATCTATGGACCTGATCTTGATAATGGCTACAAATATCCAGATGTAGGATATAAAAATGAGAATAAAAGGTGCAAACGCCAAAAGAACAGTGAGAAAGAAGTCTTCAAATTTCACTTGTTCGGCGTCCGATGAGGCGATTTGCCAAATGGGAACGAAATCGCAAAAGAAGTGGTCGAGGATCTTGGAAGCACAAAACTGCAACTGGCTCACCAAAACAGTTTCACTTATGATTGCAATGAGTGGGATGGTCCAAGGCCAGAAGGCCAAGTGGAAGCAGAAAGTTTGATTCATGAAGGACATATACCGAAGAGGGTGACAAACGGCTAAGAATCGGTCAACTGCCATTGCTGTGAGAATCAGAGACTGCGTGTATGTTGCCACACAGTGGAAGTAGAATTGGATGAAGCAGCTCAAATTGGATATAGCGCTTCCCCCCAACCAAGTCACCTGTAACAGTTTGGGTATGATGTTGGAAGTTAGAAGAAGGTCTGCCATGGCCAGGTTCCTCAGGAACATGTACATGGGGACCTGAAGGTGGTGACATAATGACACTAAACTGATAATCACAAGGTTTTCAGTCACGATCAGTAAATAAATAGCCAGGAAGATTAAGAACAGAAGAACTCTTAGTTGGTGGAACTCATGGAACCCAAGCAAGAAAAACTCTGAAAAAATGGTGTTGTTGACCTCACACATATCTTCTAATTTCTTGTTTATAGGCTAGAAGATAAACAAAAAAACCAAAAACAATACATTGACATCATTTAAGGTTCAAGCCTCTCACTGGGCAGTTACTTTAGCTCCAATAATCTGCTCCACTATCCATATATTGTTTGATCACATTTTACAATGCTGATGTGTAAAACCACAAATTATTTTAGTACTAAAATCCATCTTTACGGTTCAGTCAGATTGAATGACCTATCTCCTGGAATGTAAAACTTGGACAGAGCCCTTGCAAGGGTCAATGATGCAGTGTGCCACGATGCTCCATCCTTTGCACCAATAAGGATATCGATTGCACAGTAATAAATTTGGATTTGCACCACTTTAAAATGATAGCTCTTTATTGAGTAATCATAAAATTAACCTCCCTGGTGGTATGATTTTTTCCAGATTTTAGGGTCTTTTCAGAACATTTCAGACCCTAAAATCAGGAAAAAAGCATGCCGCCAGAGTCTCTGCAGCAACTCCAGCACTCACTAACCTCCCTGGGCTCCAACGCTGTAATTTTCCCTCAGTCCTCCTGTAACTCTGTAGTGAGATCACTGATGGCGATCTCACCAGAGTGATTCAGAGCCTTGGAGGACAGGAAAGAGAACGGCTGCCGACGCCTGGATCCCCCGGGAGGTGAGTAAAAACACCTGATGTGCGCTATACTCTGCATTGAGCCCCCGGTAGCTAGCTCGGGCTTACTACCAGGAAGGCTAAAGTAAAACTGAAGCACGAAAAAAAAGTCTGATACTCACCTATGGAGAGGGAAGGCTCTGAATCCTGTTGAACCTTCCTTGACCCCTCGTTCCATCACTAGCATGTATTAGACCAATTAGACTGGTTGAATATGCTTATGGGGATCCTCAGGAGGCTCCAGAAGCACTAGTGTTCCCGAGTGCTTCCGAAGACGGGCGGCTCCGTACTGCGCATGCTCAAGCGCCCACTTATTCATGTGCAGCACAGCGCCTTCGGGAGCACTCAGGGATATGAGTGCTCCCCATGCCTACTGATGGCTCCCGGAGGTGGTGTAACTTAACTGGGGGACAGCACTGAAACAAGAACAGCAAAAGGGGACAAAGGAGTCTCAATAGGATTCATAACCTTCCTTCTCCATAGGTAAGTATCTGCCGTTTTTTATCGCTACATATTTGCTTTAAAAAAGTCCTTTAGGTAAAAAATGCATGGAGACGCTCCGGAGGTGCTCATACCTGGTCTGGATCTTTACAAGCTCCACATATTGCCTGATGAAGCAGGATGTAACCCATGAAACGCATTGCTATCATTCTGGAGTCCACTTGAATAAAGATTTTTTTCAGTGAATAACTGATTGTGTGTCTACTTGTGGGAGGTAAGTTCACCACTTTCTCCTCCTTTTCAAATGTTTCTAATTATTTTAACCTTATCTAGCGCCTCCGTTTTAAACAATTGTTTGCTACAAATACTAGCACACTTGGTAAGTGCAGGACAAATCCATAACAATTTATTAACACCACAAATAAGTACCATGATAGATGACCCTCTAGGAGAGTACTGATGCCTGAAAGATCAGCAAGACAGCCAGGCAACTGGTATTGTTTAAATAAATATGGAAGCCTCCTTATCCCTCTCACTAAAGGTTAAACATGAGGTGAGAGTGATATGGAGGCTGCCATATTTGTTTCCTTTTAACCAGTTAATTCTATCTGGATGACTATTATTGTCGGTTAAGATTGATTGGTGAAGGGGTTCATGTGTTCCCCGAGCCAACTGAAACGCCTGTGAGTGAATCAACATGCGTCAAATCATGAGGCATGCTGATTCATAAAACAAAAGTTAAGTCCTTGTAAATAAAAAGACTGAGCACTTCCTGGTAACTACCAATAGCTAAAAAGTAAAATTAAAGTAAAATAAATAAATACATTGAATATTTAATAAAATCGTATAAACCCCCCACTTCTCCCCTGTAGCTAGAAAAAATAAACACATGTAAAAAAAAAAAGTGACAGTTTAAAAGAAACATACATCAATAGTTACCTAAGGGTCTGAGCTTTTTTTTTTTAATATGTTTGTAATGAGAGTATATTACTGTTATTTTACCAAATAAGGGGCTTGTAATTGATAGGGTAGAAACAGAAAAAAATACACCTTTATTTCCAAATAATATATTGTCATCATACATTGTACTAGGAACATAATTTAAATGTTGTGATAGCTGGGACAACCGGGCAGATGAAATGTGTGATAGAGATGGCCCGAACGGTTCTCCGGCGAACTGGTTTGTGGCAAACCGCAAACACATAGCAAGTTCGACCCTCCCCCTATACCACATCATTAGGCTAAGCTTTGACCCTCTACATCACAGTCAGCAGACACATGGCAGCCAATCAGGCACTCCCTCCTGGATCCCCGCCCCCCTATAAAAACGATGCTGCGTTGGAATTTTCTCACTCTGTCCGCTGCCTGCTTAGTGAGAGAAGGGAGAGGTTGCTGGAAATATAGGGAAAACATTAGTTAGGTCTTAGAAAAAGAAGGGACACCGAGAGCCCAATATAGTGTAGTAAGTTGGGTGCTGGGTAAATGGAAAAGTATATGATAGATATACTCACAAGTCAGGGTTACCAATTAGGCAACCACTGTGTAGGCAGGTGAGGAGATTAGATGAGCGACATTAAGATGTCGCTCTCTGTAGATTAGGAGAAGAAATGGAATTCAACCCCTCCACCAGGGGTGGATGCTGATATTGTAAGGAGAACAGAGGCGCCAACAGAATAAAATATATCTAAAAACTTTAAAATTCCTCAGGAGGTGGTGGTGGACTCATCTCCTAGAAGCAGACATGATACTGTTGGTTTTAGTACAAACAAATGTATTTACATACTCCAACATACAGTGCAACGCGTTTTGCGGGTATAGTCCCGCTTCTTCAGGCAATAACGAACAGGAGTACACACAGTGCAGTCTTAAGGTCACGATAAGCGCCTTTGTTAGTTAGGTCTTGTTCCAGTCAGTGCATACCTTTCACTGCATCTGTATGACTGCACACTGTATTATACCAGTCACTGCAACCAATGTCTTGACCGGCAGGTAGCTGACTACCTGGCCTTAACTGCGGATATAGACACTCTGAGCAGTGATGAACCCCTGGACTACTGGGTGTGAAGGCTTGACCTGTGGCCAGAGCTGTTACAATTTGCCATCCAAGTTCTGGCTTGCCCTGCCTCAAGGGTCCTGTCAGAAAGGACCTTCAGCGCAGCTGGAGGCATTGTCAGTGAGAAGAGAAGTCACCTAGGCCAAAAAAGTGTTCAGTACCTCACCATTATCAAAATGATTGAGGCATGGATCCCTGAGGGCCACTGCCTGCCCGAAGACTAAGTCAGTCCCCAAACACAGCATTTCTGCCTGCACGCCGTGTGACTGCCTGCCCAAAGACTAAGTCAGTCCCCACACAGCATTCTCTGAGTGACTGCCTTCTCCGCCACCACCAAAAGGTTCCAGGACTCCAGGTGGATTCATGAATTTTTAAGGCCGCTAACAAAAAGAATAATGTCAGGCTTGCCAGGTACTAGCTATAGGTCAGACCATATGCCCATATGACTGGCACCTAATTTAGCTCTAACACCTGCGCAAAGCTCCTACCTAACAACAAACTAAACCCCAGCAGGTAGATGTCACATATAACCAAAAAATTACAGACACAAACCAGTATATGCTGCTCAAAAAAAACTGCACTTTATTTAGAGAATAATATATATTTATAGAAAGATACACACACACTGTAAGGCCCGGTTCACATTAGCGGTGGCCGTCCGGAATCGCCGTGCCGGAGCCGGACCGCTTGCAGAACGGACGGAACGGACGCACGGCATAGCAATGAAAGCCTATGCGTCCGTTCACATGCGTCCGTTCTGCCGGACCGGAGCCGGACCGGATCCGGACTCCGGCGTCCGTTCCAACATGCGCTATTTTTTGGTCCGGCTCCTCCGGCAGCCGTATCCGGGGTGGAGCCGGACTGCACCATCCGGCCAATACAAAGCTATGAGAACCGGAGAGCGCACAACACACTGGCTAAAAATCCGGATGTTCTACCCCACTTCCTATGCGTATTGAAGCGGCGATTTTGGATGGGGACACATGGGCAAGCATTTTGGAGTGGAGCAGCAGTGATTTTAAACGTGCTGGAGATGTTGGCAGTATGTCGGAGATGGAGGTGAGTGCTAAACAGCGGAGGGCCTGATTCCACAGGTCCACCTTCTGCTGACCTCCCAGACCCCAACATTTTTATTCCTTTTCTACTATCTTTTGCCAAACGGATCCGGATCGCATCCTGATGAACACCTGATGCAAACTGACCGGATCCGGATCGGATCCGGATCAGAACCGTACGGTTCCGATCCGGATCCGGTCCGGATCCGGTCAGGTCATCCGGTCCGTTTGGCAGAGAACCGCAAGTGTGAACGGGGCCTTAGTATAGATTATGTCAATATAAACTGACATAAAAAAAATTGCTAATGCAATTCAAATTTGCTGCTGCTGTGTTGGACACTTCAGAAGAACCGCCATTAATATATCCTGTCCTTACTGCTAATAACTACCAATTAAAAGAGTAGTTCTTGGTAACGCCTAATTATATGGACCCACAAGGAGACCAGAGTATGGTAAAGAATAATATGATCATAACCACTTATGGGAAACAGATAAGAGGCGTGACCAACAACCTGTGACTAGCTGGAGATTTACCTTGGCTGTAGCCATACACACCCCCGTGAGGAGACCTAGATGTAAGAATTATAAAATCTAATTTTATAATTGAACAACATAAGTACTCAAACAATCCAGGGGACATCTAATATCATATATTTTGTCACCAACTGAATTGGTAAATTTGTCAGTTTTGTCTACATATTGGCACACAGAACATTTTTTACATTGAGTCATCCCATTGCGTTTATGAGCCTCTACCAACCGCCATCAGCTTCCACTTGTGACCATCTATGCACTGCAAGTACAATACCGATGCTTGATAAGATAAGTGCCGCCACTGTTCTATCATCTTTATGATTATTGCGTATAATCCGCACACAATGCAATGACTGTCTGCTGGCCGCTTTCTGTGGCATCTAAGATTGATATGTGTTGCGACTCATGCATGTAAAAGGAAGATGTACTCTACTTATAAGTGAGACAAGGGCTGTTAAACTCACCTTAGTGGCCACAGAGCCCGAATGCACATCTACTCACGGTGCAGTAACCGTTTATCAGCCGCTCCTTGTGACGCATGTCGCCGGTGTACACTTGCGGTTTGTGAATAGACATTGTTCTGCTGTAAGTGGCGTGGACCTGTTGCGGAGGATTGCTAGTGCTTGCCTTCTATATCCATATGTACAACTGTGCTTTTACAGCCCCAAATAAGCATCAAGAGGAAAAACGTTCTTTTTAATATGCTCTTTGGATATAATGCATGGCCAGATGGCAGAAGCAGTTAAAATTCCATATAGGCTCTGATGTTCTATGAAATTGCCAATCAAGTATACTTATCTGGAAGGACTCCTTTGCTTTCAACCTAGCCATGATGAGTGGTGGTTTATCTTCAACATAGTACATACGTGCTTATACCCTATAACTACACAATCACAGAGACTCTAAGCTGAATAACAGCTTTATGACTCCATATGGGCTATGGGCTTCATGTATGGATAGGCTATGCAATCATTTTGAAGACCCTTCTAGACATCCAATTTACTGTAGGATTAATACATTGGCAAATTTTTGACAATTATCCCTTGTTTTTGTACTATACAGGCTAGATCATGCAATTAGACAGCGGCTCCCATCTATGATCTTTTATAATCTTTATATTGCTGGCATGTATGTATTCTGTGAATAGACCTTATATTGACCATATTGGTTACACCACACTATCCTCTGTGAGTGGTCCTCAAATTGGAGGTTATATACATACCTATATTTATAGGTCCCTCACTTTAATTTTAGGATATGGTGTCTCCAATAATACCTACTGCTATTCTCTATAATACTGCCTTATACCTACACTAGCTAGCCGTGGTGGTCATTACTGGCTCTGCTCTTCTGCAATTCTTTGGGAGAGTATGTTATTAATGTATCGTATATATCCGTTATCTTGCAGGGGCAGATCCAGTCATTAGTAGGGTGATCTCTATGACCCCTATTTGGCTTATGGTTCATGTATTGTTTGATTGCATTGGTTGTGTTCATCCATACACTCTGTGAGTGGTTATTGACCGTTTTATAATTCTTACATCTAGGTCTCCTCACGGGGGTGTGTATGGCTACAGCCAAGGTAAATCTCCAGCTAGTCACAGGTTGTTGGTCACGCCTCTTATCTGTTTCCCATAAGTGGTTATGATCATATTATTCTTTACCATACTCTGGTCTCCTTGTGGGTCCATATAATTAGGCGTTACCAAGAACTACTCTTTTAATTGGTAGTTATTAGCAGTAAGGACAGGATATATTAATGGCGGTTCTTCTGAAGTGCCCAACACAGCAGCAGCAAATTTGAATTGCATTAGCAATTTTTTTATGTCAGTTTATATTCTGACATAATCTATACTTACAGTGTGTGTGTATCTTTCTATAAATATATATTATTCTCTAAATAAAGTTCAGTTTTTTTGAGCAGCATATACTGGTTTGTGTCTGTAATTTTTTGGTTGGCTTGTTTTTTTTTACCAGTGCTGGTATCTGCACATCACTCACACTATATCAGCATCATAATTATTCTGATTATTATCTAGATGTCACATATAACCTGGTCAAATAGCAAGACACCAAGGCAGCAATGGATGCAATACAGTTTACTTGTAATAGTCACCTGAGACCTATAGAGCTGAGGTAATCAAGGTGCAGAATGTCAATACAGATGCGTGGTCAGACAGGCCGAGATCAGGCCAGGCAGCAAACAGTCGTAACGGTAATCTAAGCAATTGGTTGGTACAGGCAGCAGACGAGGAGAATCCAGTAAACAAGCAGAGGTTGAAATCCAGATAATCCAATAACAAAAGCAGGTAAACAGAGTAGCCAGAAACCAGCAAATAAGAGCTAGAAGCTATCACGGGCGAGATGCAAGTGTCCCAGCAAGGCTTAAATACTGACAGCATCCAATCAGTGGCCAGCCACATGCACACAAAAGCCAATCACATGCAGGCATTAATCAGCTGACAGCGAGATCAGCTGACACAGGTGGCAATACATGCCAGCTGACCCAAGCAGTACTCAGCAGGAAACCTCCTGACTGTGTGTCAGCCACAGCACAGTGGTCAAGAGCGCCGCCAGTGAAGTGAGAGATCAGGGTTCAATCCCAGGCAGGGCCAGCACCCATCACTTTATATTTATTACATAAACCCCTGCCTAAGTGACAGCTGACTCTACCTCTGTCGCCGCCTCAAACCATACTGTGGCCGAGAGGAGCGATTCCTTGCAAATAATTTTTCTGGTGCGTGTACATGCCTGCCTAATTTTTCTGGCTGCTCTGCGGCTGCAACAACAAAACAAAAGGCATGTACATGTGCCAATTCCCCTTCGTGATCGTTACCTTGCCGCGGTGAAGGGGCTTGTGTATCACAATGAAGCAATGACCTATATGAGTGTATCGGGGGGGGGGCACACCCAAGAAAATAAGGTCATTGCTTCATTGTGGACAGACCAAATTCGATCAGCTGGACAGTCACTGTTGTTCTGTCATTGAACTACCGACCATATGGGCTTGAAAACCGCCATTGCCTGCACTCTCGCCATATTGCGCATCAGTCCAGCACGGCAGTCACAACACAGACAGCTGTTTACGGTGCGTTACACAGTGAGTTTGGTGTGTCAGTGTGAAGCAGTACTCTAATTACACTCCCTGATCCATGTATACACACGCAAGATGTTTTCAAGCACTTTAGGCCTCCAATTTAGGAATGCAATGTGATTTCTGCCCTGTAGGGATTATAACCCTGCTGTGCGTCAAATCCGTAATTCCCCCGGGACTTTTGGTGTGTATCCCCCTCCGCCATGCCCCCCTGCAGGTGTTAGACCCCTTGAGACATCTTTTCCATCACTTTTGTGGCCAGAATTAGTGTTTGTAGTTTTTCAAGTTCGCTTGCCCTTTGAAGTCTATTGCAGTTCGTCGAGTTCGCCGGTTCGCAAACTTTTATGGAAGTTCGCGTTGGTGGTTCGCGAACCCAAAATTTGAGGTTCGAGCCATCTCTAATGCGTGAGTCTTTTCTATAGTAGCATTGTTTATTTTAAAACTGTAGGGATGGAATTGGGGAAATTGTGTATTTTTTCATTTATTTTCTTGTATTTTCCATTAAAATGCAAAGAAAACGAAGTAATTACTGTAAACAAGTATAACCCCCCAAAAGCCTGATTTGTGGCGATGAAAACAAGATACAGATTATTTAGATGCAATAAGTAGTGATAAAGTTATTGGTGAATGAATGTGAGGAGCGCTATAGGGGAAAATTGCTGCTGTCCTTAAAGAGACACTGAAGCGAAAAAAAAATTATGATATTATGATTTGTATGTGTAGTACAGCTAAGAAATAAAACATTAAGATCAGATACATCAGTGTAATTGTTTCCAGTACAGGAAGAGTTGAGAAACTCCAGTTGTTATCTCTATGCAAACAAGCCATTAAGCTCTCCGACTAAGTTAGTCATGGAGAGGGCTGTTATCTGACTTTTATTATATCAACTGTAAGTGAACTGTTTACTTTTCCTCTGCTAGAGGAGAGGTCATTACTTCACAGACTGCTCTGAAAGAATCATTTTGAATGCTGAGTGTTGTGTAATCTGCACATATTATAGAATGATGCAATGGCCTCAATTCACTAAGATCATGCTAGAGATAATAAGGCAAGAGGAAACTTACCTCCACACGTGAGAGAGTTATCTTACCTCTTCATTCCTTACGTTACCTCTCCTGTAGTTAATTTACCTCCTCTGTAGTTAATTTACCTCCTCTGTAGTTATTTTCACATGCAGCTAATTAACAGCCTGTCTTTAACTCTGGAGTTATTTAAAGGATTGGAGAGTTAATTTAAAGACAGAAGAGTTAACTTTAGGCTTGCCTGAGGTAAAATGTTTCCTGAATACTACATGCCTTATCACCATGGTAACAACTCTAGAGGAGTTATTAAAGACAGGAGATAAGCTTAGTGAATTGAGGCCATAGTTAGAAAAAACACTATACCTGAAAATAAAAGTATGAGAATATCTCGTTTGCTGTTAATCTTCTAGTAATTATTCATAGTACACAACCAATTCACTATATCATATATTTTTTTCGCTTCAGTGTCTCTTTAAAGGGGCACGCGAAAAACTGTAAAATTTAAAATATGTGCAAACATATAAAATTAGAAGTACGTTTCTACAGTAGGCAGTAGAAATCTGACAGAAGTGACAGGTTTTGGACTAGTCCATCTCTCCATAGGGGATTCTCAGCAAGGCTTTTATTCTTTATAAAGATATTCCCTGAAAAGGATTTAAACAATGATGCTGGCCAGCTTCCCTGCTCACTACACAGTTTTTTAGCAGTTGGACAGAGCAACTGCCATTCACTAAGTGTTTTTAAAAATAAATAAATCCCTGAGAATCCCCTATGAAGAGATGGACTAGTCCAAAACCTGTCACTTTTGTCAGAATTCTACAACCTACTGTAAGTGACAGCAACATTGGAAACAAGTAATTTATGGCTCATTTTACTCTGGAAAAATGTACTTCTTATTTGTATATGTTTGCACATATTTTATATTTTACAGTTTTTCGCTGTAGTGCCCCTTTAAGGTGAATAGAACCTGAAGGCTGACGTGGTTAAATAATACTAGTTGCCTGGCAGTCATGTTGATCTTCTGGCATCAGCAGTTTCTGAATCATGTCCCTGAAACAAGCATCCTGCTAATCTAACCAGACTTCAGTAAGAAACATCTGATTTGCTGCATGTTTGTTCAGTATCTATAGTGATGCTCAAATACCCCTTTTCAAAATTCGAGTTAGGTCGAATTCGAATAGTAAATTATTCGAGGTCAGTCGAATATTCGAGTCGAATAATTTTTACTATTCGATTCGACCTCGGACTTCGAGCTCACTATTCGAGTCGGTATTCGAGCTCACTATTCGAGCTGACTATTCGAATTGGCCTTAAATAGCTTCCAACACTTGTTTTGAGGGTGAATGATGCAAGAAACATCTTTTTTTCCAAGTAACAACAGCAAGTGATTATGTGGGGATGTTCCTTTAAAAAAAAATGTGGAAAGATAAGTTGTGTCCTTAATTTTGTTCAGTAGTGTTACTGTATATACTTGTTCTTCTTCTTCTTTATCTTTCTTCTTCTTCTTCTAGATCTTCTTCTTCTATATCATCTTCTTCTTCTTCTATATTGTCTTCTTCTTCTTCTTCTTCTTCTTCTTCTTCTTCATCATCTTCTTCTTCTTCTTCATCATCTTCTTCTTCTTCTTCTTCATCATCTTCTTCTTCTTCTTCTTCATCATCTTCTTCTTCATCTTCATCTTCTTCATCTTCTTCTTCTTCTTCATCTTCATCTTCTTCATCTTCTTCTTCTTCATCTTCTTCTTCTTCTTCATCTTCTTCTTCTTCTTCTTCTTCTTCTTCTTCTTCATCTTCTTCTTCTTCTTCTTCTTCTTCTTCTTCTTCTTCTTCTTCTTCATCTTCTTCATCATCTTCATCATCTTCTTCATCTTCTTCTTCTTCTTCTTCTTCATCTTCTTTTTCTTCATCTTCTTCATCTTCTTCATCTTCTTCTTCTTTTTCATCTTCTTCTTCATCATCTTCTTCTTCATCTTCTTCTTCATCTTCATCTTCTCCTTCTCCTTCTTTTTCAATATCGTCTTCTTCTTCTTCACGTATTTCTCTTTTCAATTTTTTTTTTAAAGAAATGCAGCTATTTTTGAGCGTAACAAATAGCTGGTGGGCGCACGCATGTTGGAAGCGCCATTGTATGTGCTCCCTGGCAGTGGAAACACAAAGACAGCAGGAGGTAAATTCAGCAGCAGGAGGAGGAGGATGAGTGTGTGGCAGCAGGCAGTCAATGAGGCAGGCAGCTCGCCGTGACATAATAGCCCTGGTACCTAGCGGTGATACCAGGGCTGTAAATAAACACAACAGGAGGTCCCAGACAGCGGTCGTGCAGCCCACATTGTGTCCAATACACAACTGGGACAACACAGTTTTCAACCCGGGCACCTCAGAAAAATTAAACCTTTTTTTTTTGTTTAATGGTTTGTTTGGTTTTGGTTTTGCAACCAATATAGCTATTGTTTGACGTAATAGCTGGTGGCAGAGTGGCAGCAGAAGAAGGTAATTCTGTGTACCCTGGCAGTGGGAAACACAGACAGACAGCAGCAGCAGGAGGAGGAATGGAGGAGTAGGCGAGCAGCTATTGTTTGACGTAATAGCTGGTGGCAGAGTGGCAGCAGAAGGTAAATCATCTGTGTACCCTGGCAGTGGGAAACACAGACAGACAGCAGCAGCAGCAGCAGCAGGGGGAGGTATGGAGGAGCAGTGTGAGTGTGGCAGCAGGTAGGCAGCGTGACATAATAGCCCTGGTACCTAGCGGTGATACCAGGGCTGTAAATAAACACAACAGGAGGTCCCAGACAGCGGTCGTGCAGCCCACATTGTGTCCAATACACAACTGGGACAACACAGTTTTCAACCCGGGCACCTCAGAAAAATTAAACCTTTTTTTTTTTTTAATGGTTTGTTTGGTTTTGGTTTTGCAACCAATATAGCTATTGTTTGACGTAATAGCTGGTGGCAGAGTGGCAGCAGAAGAAGGTAATTCTGTGTACCCTGGCAGTGGGAAACACAGACAGACAGCAGCAGCAGGAGGAGGAATGGAGGAGTAGGCGAGCAGCTATTGTTTGACGTAATAGCTGGTGGCAGAGTGGCAGCAGAAGGTAAATCATCTGTGTACCCTGGCAGTGGGAAACACAGACAGACAGCAGCAGCAGCAGCAGCAGCAGGGGGAGGTATGGAGGAGCAGTGTGAGTGTGGCAGCAGGTAGGCAGCGTGACATAATAGCCCTGGTACCTAGCGGTGATACCAGGGCTGTAAATAAACACAACAGGAGGTCCCAGACAGCGGTCGTGCAGCCCACATTGTGTCCAATACACAACTGGGACAACACAGTTTTCAACCCGGGCACCTCAGAAAAATTAAACCTTTTTTTTTTTTTTTTAATGGTTTGTTTGGTTTTGGTTTTGCAACCAATATAGCTATTGTTTGACGTAATAGCTGGTGGCAGAGTGGCAGCAGAAGAAGGTAATTCTGTGTACCCTGGCAGTGGGAAACACAGACAGACAGCAGCAGCAGGAGGAGGAATGGAGGAGTAGGTGAGCAGCTATTGTTTGACGTAATAGCTGGTGGCAGAGTGGCAGCAGAAGGTAAATCATCTGTGTACCCTGGCAGTGGGAAACACAGACAGACAGCAGCAGCAGCAGCAGCAGCAGGAGGAGGTATGGAGGAGCAGTGTGAGTGTGGCAGCAGGTAGGCAGAGTGACATAATAGCCCTGGTACCTAGCGGTGATACCAGGGCTGTAAATAAACACAACAGGAGGTCCCAGACAGCGGTCGTGCAGCCCACATTGTGTCCAATACACAACTGGGACAACACAGTTTTCAACCCGGGCACCTCAGAAAAATTAAACCTTTTTTTTTTTTTATGGTTTTTTGGTTTTTGGTTTTACAACCAATATAGCTATTGTTTGACGTAATAGCTGGTGGCAGAGTGGCAGCAGAAGAAGGTAATTCTGTGTACCCTGGCAGTGGGAAACACAGACAGACAGCAGAAGGGCAGTACACAGCAGCCCACTGTAGGTGTAAAATGTGTGGCTGCAGGCGACGTAATAGTCAAAGTGAACCAGGCTGGCTTAGTGAGCAGGAGCCAGGAGGTGGTAAAGGGTGGTAAGGCACATTAACGATGGTTCCGGCAGCCAGTTCATGTCCCCCTCTCGCCGACAACAGGGGCCAGGAACTCGCCTTCCACCCACGCCTGGTTCATCTTGAGAAACGTCAGTCTGTCCACAGACTTGTGAGACAGACGTGAGCGTTTCTCGGTGACCACGCCACCAGCTGCACTGAAGCAGCGCTCGGACAGCACGCTGGAAGGGGGGCAGGACAGCACTTCCAGGGCGTACTGCGCCAGCTCGCTCCAGATCTCCATGCGCTTGACCCAATACTCCATGGGATCAACAGGGGCATCGCTGTCAAGCCCGCTGTACGACCCCATGTAGTCAGCCACCATGCGGGTCAGGCGCTGGCTGTGACCGGAGGAGGATGCTGCTGCATGCATCTCCTCTCTAGTCACTGCTGCCGGAGCCTCTACAGTCCTGTAGAGCTCGTGGCTGAGAGACAGCAGGTCTGTGGGGCGCTTGCTGCTGCTGGATGCAGGCACCTGCTGCTGCCTCTGTGCTGGCTGCTGGACAGTGGGGGTGGAAGGCTGGGGGAAGGCTTCCTCCAAGCGCTCAACAAGGGCCTGCTGCAAGCTCCTTATTTGTTGCGCTGGGTCTCCTCCTGCAGGCGGCAGGAACTGGCTCAACTTCCCCTTGAGGCGTGGGTCCAACATCATGCTGATCCAGATGTCCTCCCTCTGCTTCATCTGGATCACCCTGGGGTCCCTGCGCAGGCACGTCAGCATGTGCGCTGCCATTGGGAAGAGGCGGGCCACGTCTGCTGGCACATCGACGTCAGTGCTGTCCTCATCCTCCTCCTCTGCCGCCTCATCCTCTCTCCACCCCCGCACCAACTCAGCTGCGCTGTGCTGATCCCCCTCATCAGCAGCCAGGTCAGGGACCTCCACCAAGTCCTCCTCCTCCTCCCCCTCAGAGGTGGACTGCGCAGCTGGTTGCCGCTCCTGCTGGTCCAAGGCTGCCGCTCCCTGTTCCAGCAAAGCATCGAGGGCCCTGTTCAGCAGAGAAACCAGGGGCACCCACTCGCAGACCATAGCATGGTCCCTGCTCACCATGTTTGTGGCCTGCAGGAAGGGAGCCAGCACAAAGCACACCTGCTGCATGTGCCTCCAGTCATCATCGGGGACGATGGACGGGATGTTGCTGGTCTTGTCCCTTCTCTGAGCGGCGGAAACAGTGGCCAGGGCAAGGTACTGTTTGACAGCGCGCTTCTGTTCAACTAGACGCTCCAACATCGCCAGGGTGGAGTTCCAGCGAGTCGGAACGTCAAGGATCAGCCGATGGCGTGGCAGATCCAGCTCCTTTTGCACGTCTTCCAGGCTCGCACAGGCTGCAGCCGAGCGCCGGAAGTGACGCACAACATTCCTTGCCGTTTCCAGCAGTTCGCCCATCCCCTGGTAGGTGCGCAGGAACTTCTGCACCACCAGGTTCAGCACGTGGGCAAGACAGGGGATGTGGGTCAGGTTTCCCCTGTCTATTGCGGCAACCAGATTGGCCCCATTGTCGGCCACCACCTCTCCGACTCTGAGGCCTCTGGGGGTCAGCCAAATCCTCTCCTGCTCCTGGAGTTTGGCCAACACATGGGTTGCCGTCAGCTTGGTCTTCCCAAGGCTGACCAAGTGCAGCAGCGCTTGGCAGTGGCGGGCCTTCACGCTGCTGCTGAGGCGGGGGGTTTGGCCAGGTGTGCCGGAGGATGGCAGAGGATCGGAGGAACCTGCTGCAGTTCCCCTGACCCTGCGGGGTGGCACCACCCACTGTGTTGCTGCTGCTGCTGTGCCCGCTGCTGCTCTCCCATCCTCACCCCCTTCCACCAAGCTGACCCAGTGGACAGTGAAGGACAGGTAGCGGCCTGTCCCGAAGCGGCTGCTCCAGGAGTCCATGGTGACGTGGACCCTTTCACCAACCGCGTGCTCCAGCCCTCGCTCCACATTGGCCATCACAAAGCGGTGCAGTGCAGGAATGGCCTTGCGGGCAAAGAAGTGTCTGCTGGGGAGCTGCCAGTCTGGGGCTGCGCAAGCAAGCAGCGCACGAATGTCGCTCCCCTCCTGCACGAGCGTGTACGGCAGGAGTTGGGAGCACATGGCCCGTGCCAGCAAGCCGTTCAGCTGCCGCACGCGACGGCTGCTGGGAGGCAGAGCCCTAACCACCCCCTGGAAGGACTCGCTCAACAGGCTCTGGCGTGGCCTTTTGCTGACACGGGAATCAGCAGACACAGCAGAGGAGGCCACTGAGGACTGGCTGCCAGAACAGGCCTCAGTGTCGGCGGCAGGAGTTGCAGAGGGGGGAGGAGCAGTGCGTTTCCGCACTCCTGCTGGTGCTGCTGGAGGAGCAGGAGGGCGGGTGGCTGCTGTTGCTGCTGCTGCTGCTGAAGGCTGTGCAGTGATGGGTGTGGTGCCACTGCCAGCACCAGATGCCTTCAGCCTCTGGAACTCCTCATGCTGGTGGAAATGTTTAGCCGCAAGGTGGTTGATGAGCGAGCTGGTGCAGAACTTTAAGGGGTCTGCACCTCTGCTCAACTTCCGCTGACAGTGGTTGCAAGTGGCGTACTTGCTGTACACAGTGGGCATGGTGAAATATCGCCAGATTGGTGACTTAAACATCCCCCTACGGCATGGAAGCGCTGCTGCCTGTCTCCCTGTGGTGGTTGGGGGGGGGGGCTTGGGTGCGGCTGGTGGTGGTACTGGCAGATGCTGCTGCTGCTGCTGCTGAGCCTGAGACACCAGCAGGCTGTGGGACCTGCCTACTGCTGCTGCCAATGCTTGCAATGATGCGCCTCCTTGCAAGGCCCACAAGAGCATCCTCCTCCTCCTCCTCAGAGCTGCTGAGGACGACATCCCCTGGAGGTGGTGGCACCCAGTCTCTGTCTGTCACCGGGTCATCATCATCCTCCCCCTCCTGAAACATGTCCTGCTGGGATGAGGACCCCCCAAACTCCTCTCCTGATGCATGGATGGGCTGCTTGACTGTCGCCACAGTCTTGCTGTCCAATCCCTCATCCCCCAAAGTGCCCATCAGCATCTCCTCCTCAAAATCGCCAACAACAGCAGACAATTGACTCATGATGCCTGGGGTCAAAAGACTGCTGAATGACAGGTCGCCAACTGACGGTGAACTGGCCTCCTCCCCAGGCCCTGCTGGGCGGCTGCTGCGAACAGGGGTGGTGGTGGTGGTGGTGGTGGTGGTGAGGGTGGAGGCCTCGGATGCAGAGCTGATGGCGGGCTGCTCATCCTCCGTCATGAGTTGCACCACAGTGTCTGCATCCTTTTCCTCAATGGGACGTTTCCGACCCGGCTGGAGGAAAATGGGAGCAGGTGCTACACGCTGCTGCTGCTGTGTCTCTGCAGCGTGAGTTGCAGATGCTCCTGCTGGGCGGCGCCCAAGGCGTCCACGGCCAGTGGCTATGGGAGGAATGTTAGCCACTGACGCTGCTGCTGCTGCTGCGGAACTGTGCATGGTGGCGCGCCCGCGGCCGCGGCTTGCCACAATGCTGCTCCCTCTCCTCCTGATTCCCTTGCTGCCCTTGCCCTTGCCCAAACCGCGCTGGCTGCCACTTCCAGACATCTTCAATGTTTTGGGCGTATAGACAAAAGTTTTTTAAAAGGGCGGGTGAAAAGTGGGGTACTTTAATGGA
Source organism: Hyperolius riggenbachi (assembly GCF_040937935.1). Taxonomy (NCBI): domain Eukaryota; kingdom Metazoa; phylum Chordata; class Amphibia; order Anura; family Hyperoliidae; genus Hyperolius; species Hyperolius riggenbachi. The sequence continues at coordinate 277,637,531 of NC_090653.1, forward strand.
GTGGGTTGGTTGGTGAGGTGACTGAGTGAGTGTCCCCTAGTACAGTAAGTAAGTAGTAACAGTCAGGAAGTACAACTAGCAGTTACAATAATCAGTAGTAATCACAAGTAAATTTAGTGTGTGTACACTCAGACAGTGAGTGCACGCACGCAGGAGCTAGTAGCCTATGAACACAGTGACTGAGTGTCCTAGACTCCTAGTACAGTAAGAGTAAGTAGTAACAGTAAGTAGAACTAACTAATTACAATAATCAATCAGCGATCAGAAGGAAATAGAGTGTGGGTGGTGTGTGTACACTCAGACAGTGAGTGCACGCACGCAGGAGCTAGTAGCCTATGGACAGTGACTGAGTGTCCTAGACTCCTAGTACAGTAAGAGTAAGTAGTAACAGTAAGTACAACTAACTAATTACGATAATCAATCAGCGATCAGAAGGAAATGGAGTGTGGGTGTGTGTACACTCAGACAGTGAGTGCACGCACGCAGGAGCTAGTAGCCTATGAACACAGTGACTGAGTGTCCTAGACTCCTAGTACAGTAAGAGTAAGTAGTAACAGTAAGTAGAACTAACTAATTACAATAATCAATCAGCGATCAGAAGGAAATGGAGTGTGGGTGTGTGTACACTCAGACAGTGAGTGCACGCACGCAGGAGCTAGTAGCCTATGAACACAGTGACTGAGTGTCCTAGACTCCTAGTACAGTAAGAGTAAGTAGTAACAGTAAGTAGAACTAACTAATTACAATAATCAATCAGCGATCAGAAGGAAATAGAGTGTGGGTGGTGTGTGTACACTCAGACAGTGAGTGCACGCACGCAGGAGCTAGTAGCCTATGGACAGTGACTGAGTGTCCTAGACTCCTAGTACAGTAAGAGTAAGTAGTAACAGTAAGTAGAACTAACTAATTACAATAATCAATCAGCGATCAGAAGGAAATGGAGTGTGGGTGTGTGTACACTCAGACAGTGAGTGCACGCACGCAGGAGCTAGTAGCCTATGGACAGTGACTGAGTGTCCTAGACTCCTAGTACAGTAAGAGTAAGTAGTAACAGTAAGTAGAACTAACTAATTACAATAATCAATCAGCGATCAGAAGGAAATGGAGTGTGGGTGTGTGTACACTCAGACAGTGAGTGCACGCACGCAGGAGCTAGTAGCCTATGAACACAGTGACTGAGTGTCCTAGACTCCTAGTACAGTAAGAGTAAGTAGTAACAGTAAGTAGAACTAACTAATTACAATAATCAATCAGCGATCAGAAGGAAATAGAGTGTGGGTGGTGTGTGTACACTCAGACAGTGAGTGCACGCACGCAGGAGCTAGTAGCCTATGGACAGTGACTGAGTGTCCTAGACTCCTAGTACAGTAAGAGTAAGTAGTAACAGTAAGTAGAACTAACTAATTACAATAATCAATCAGCGATCAGAAGGAAATGGAGTGTGGGTGTGTGTACACTCAGACAGTGAGTGCACGCACGCAGGAGCTAGTAGCCTATGGACAGTGACTGAGTGTCCTAGACTCCTAGTACAGTAAGAGTAAGTAGTAACAGTAAGTACAACTAACTAATTACGATAATCAATCAGCGATCAGAAGGAAATGGAGTGTGGGTGTGTGTACACTCAGACAGTGAGTGCACGCACGCAGGAGCTAGTAGCCTATGAACACAGTGACTGAGTGTCCTAGACTCCTAGTACAGTAAGAGTAAGTAGTAACAGTAAGTAGAACTAACTAATTACAATAATCAATCAGCGATCAGAAGGAAATGGAGTGTGGGTGTGTGTACACTCAGACAGTGAGTGCACGCACGCAGGAGCTAGTAGCCTATGAACACAGTGACTGAGTGTCCTAGACTCCTAGTACAGTAAGAGTAAGTAGTAACAGTAAGTAGAACTAACTAATTACAATAATCAATCAGCGATCAGAAGGAAATAGAGTGTGGGTGGTGTGTGTACACTCAGACAGTGAGTGCACGCACGCAGGAGCTAGTAGCCTATGAACACAGTGACTGAGTGTCCTAGACTCCTAGTACAGTAAGAGTAAGTAGTAACAGTAAGTAGAACTAACTAATTACAATAATCAATCAGCGATCAGAAGGAAATAGAGTGTGGGTGGTGTGTGTACACTCAGACAGTGAGTGCACGCACGCAGGAGCTAGTAGCCTATGAACACAGTGACTGAGTGTCCTAGACTCCTAGTACAGTAAGAGTAAGTAGTAACAGTAAGTAGAACTAACTAATTACAATAATCAATCAGCGATCAGAAGGAAATAGAGTGTGGGTGGTGTGTGTACACTCAGACAGTGAGTGCACGCACGCAGGAGCTAGTAGCCTATGGACAGTGACTGAGTGTCCTAGACTCCTAGTACAGTAAGAGTAAGTAGTAACAGTAAGTACAACTAACTAATTACGATAATCAATCAGCGATCAGAAGGAAATAGAGTGTGTGTTGTGTGTGTACACTCAGACAGTGAGTGCACGCACGCAGGAGCTAGTAGCCTATGAACAGTGACTGAGTGTCCTAGACTCCTAGTACAGCAAGAGTAATTAGTAACAGTAAGTAGAACTAACTAATTACAATAATCAATCAGCGATCAGAAGGAAATGGAGTGTGTGTTGTGTGTGTACACTCAGACAGTGAGTGCACGCACGCAGGAGCTAGTAGCCTATGAACACAGTGACTGAGTGTCCTAGACTCCTAGTACAGTAAGAGTAAGTAGTAACAGTAAGTAAGTAGAACTAACTAATTACGATAATCAATCAGCGATCAGAAGGAAATAGAGTGTGTGTTGTGTGTGTACACTCAGACAGTGAGTGCACGCACGCAGGAGCTAGTAGCCTATGGACAGTGACTGAGTGTCCTAGACTCCTAGTACAGTAAGAGTAAGTAGTAACAGTAAGTACAACTAACTAATTACGATAATCAATCAGCGATCAGAAGGAAATGGAGTGTGGGTGTGTGTACACTCAGACAGTGAGTGCACGCACGCAGGAGCTAGTAGCCTATGAACACAGTGACTGAGTGTCCTAGACTCCTAGTACAGTAAGAGTAAGTAGTAACAGTAAGTAGAACTAACTAATTACAATAATCAATCAGCGATCAGAAGGAAATGGAGTGTGGGTGTGTGTACACTCAGACAGTGAGTGCACGCACGCAGGAGCTAGTAGCCTATGAACACAGTGACTGAGTGTCCTAGACTCCTAGTACAGTAAGAGTAAGTAGTAACAGTAAGTAGAACTAACTAATTACAATAATCAATCAGCGATCAGAAGGAAATAGAGTGTGGGTGGTGTGTGTACACTCAGACAGTGAGTGCACGCACGCAGGAGCTAGTAGCCTATGAACACAGTGACTGAGTGTCCTAGACTCCTAGTACAGTAAGAGTAAGTAGTAACAGTAAGTAGAACTAACTAATTACAATAATCAATCAGCGATCAGAAGGAAATAGAGTGTGGGTGGTGTGTGTACACTCAGACAGTGAGTGCACGCACGCAGGAGCTAGTAGCCTATGAACACAGTGACTGAGTGTCCTAGACTCCTAGTACAGTAAGAGTAAGTAGTAACAGTAAGTAGAACTAACTAATTACAATAATCAATCAGCGATCAGAAGGAAATAGAGTGTGGGTGGTGTGTGTACACTCAGACAGTGAGTGCACGCACGCAGGAGCTAGTAGCCTATGGACAGTGACTGAGTGTCCTAGACTCCTAGTACAGTAAGAGTAAGTAGTAACAGTAAGTACAACTAACTAATTACGATAATCAATCAGCGATCAGAAGGAAATAGAGTGTGTGTTGTGTGTGTACACTCAGACAGTGAGTGCACGCACGCAGGAGCTAGTAGCCTATGAACAGTGACTGAGTGTCCTAGACTCCTAGTACAGCAAGAGTAATTAGTAACAGTAAGTAGAACTAACTAATTACAATAATCAATCAGCGATCAGAAGGAAATAGAGTGTGTGTTGTGTGTGTACACTCAGACAGTGAGTGCACGCACGCAGGAGCTAGTAGCCTATGAACACAGTGACTGAGTGTCCTAGACTCCTAGTACAGTAAGAGTAAGTAGTAACAGTAAGTAAGTAGAACTAACTAATTACGATAATCAATCAGCGATCAGAAGGAAATAGAGTGTGTGTTGTGTGTGTACACTCAGACAGTGAGTGCACGCACGCAGGAGCTAGTAGCCTATGGACAGTGACTGAGTGTCCTAGACTCCTAGTACAGTAAGAGTAAGTAGTAACAGTAAGTAGAACTAACTAATTACGATAATCAATCAGCGATCAGAAGGAAATAGAGTGTGTGTTGTGTGTGTACACTCAGACAGTGAGTGCAGTGCGCACACGCAGGAGCTAGTAGCCTATATGAACAGTGACAGTGAGTGTCCCTACGGGTACAGTAAGAGTAAGTAGTAAGTAAGTACAACTAACAATAATCTATCAGTAATCAGAAGGAAATAGAGTGTGTGTACACACAGACAGTGAGTGAGTGCACACACGCAGGAGCTAGCTAGTAGCCTATAAACAGTGACAGTCAGTGAGTGTCCTACTCCTAGTACAGTATAACTACAATACTATTAGTAAAGGACAGCAGAAATACTGGTATAGATGAGAGAAATAAACAGAGGACAGCTGCCCACAGAGGCAAGGCCCCCCTGAGGCCTAAACCTGTAAGCTTGCAGCAGCTGCCTGTCTCTAATGTAACACACAAGCTACTAACTAAAATACAATGTCTAACTAACTAACAACAATATAGGTGTGTATAGGAGGTGTATGTGAGCAAAAACGCTAGGTAAATGACCACAATAGAGCTCTTGCTAAGCCAAAGCACAAAGGAGCAACTCTCTCTCTGTACAAGTCTCAGGCAAGCACGGAGAAACGTAACATGGCGGCCGCTATTTATAGGGTAGGGGCTGGCCAGGGTCCCCCTCTGTGATTGGCTGCCGTCAGAGGGCCTGGGAGCCCTCTGATTGGCTCTAAGGACATCAATCTGGGCTATGACGCTATTCGAGCTCGGTACCGAGCTCGAATAGCGCCGGGTTGCTCGAATAGCTCGAATAGTGAATGGGCTATTCGAGTGTACTCGGATAGCCCATTCGAATAGCTCCAGCTATTCGGAGCTCGAATACCGAGCTCGAATAGCTGAAAAAGAGCTCGAATATTCGAGCTACTCGAATATTCGAGCTCTGCTGAGCACCTATAGCTGAAAGTATTAGAGACACAGGATCGGGAGCAGTGGCGTAACTAAAGAGCTTGGGGCCCCAGTGTGAGTTTTCCAGGGGGCCCCAAGCACTGTATTGATATGGAGCCCAGAAACGTAACTTCACAGGCCAATGTTAATCCATTCCTGAGATTAATGCTGTAGACCTTTATGTGGTATGGACAGGGGCGTAACTAGTAATAACTGGGGCCCCCTGCAAAACTTTGGATGAGGCCCCCTCCCGCCAAACACCTCCCCCCCCCCCCTTTCTGCACAGGTAAACTGAGAACCAATGTTATTGATTTGGCTAGTGCACACTTGAATGAGTTTTCCCCATGCAGATAAAAACAGACAGCAGTAAAGCACTGCACACATTTTCTCTTATCAATTGCATTAACTTCTGTGATAAAGCATGCATGTTTCCACATGTGTGCAGAAAACACATACAGAAAACCGACAGACGAGTGTGCTCCCAGCCTCAGCTTATTACGCTCACTCTGTCCATCTCTGATGGAGCAGAACTGGCTCTACAGAGTCTTGCAACATCCAACATCGCTACAGTACAGAGCACTTGGGGATGGGTGGAGAGGCTGGGGGCGGGGCGCTGTACAGAAGAGCCTGCTGCACACTGAATAGGCACTGTCAACAAATCTTTGGCTGCAAAACTTTGTATGATTCCTCATCAGTGGCTGAGCAGATGCAGTCATTAGAACAATTGTGCAGAGAGCAACAACTTTTTTCTCTTCATGCCCTTAGTTGTCATTATCTTAGGACGGGGCCCACTGTGGCTTCTGGGCCCCCCTGCCGCTGCATCCCTTGCAGGGTCTATAGGTATGGATTATGTATTGCCATTAATAGACATTACCGTAGGACCTTGTGCTCTAGTCCAGTCCTCACCAGGGAAGGCTCGAGTGGGTGATTTCAGTTTTGTTGTATTTATATATGTATTGCTTACAGTATGGCAAGCTCGCCGTATGCCACACAATCCCCAGAGACCTAATTAGAGGTTTCTAAAGTCAGGAAAATAGGAGACATGACAAATGATTGTTTGTGACACTGAAGGACTCTAAAAGAATCAAATTAAAAGTTTTGCCAATTATTGTAACAAATGTCTTAAAGAGGAACTGTAGTGAAAATAACATAATAAAATTTCTTATTTTTTTACAATATTCATTTATAGATTATTTAGTCATTGTTTGGCCATTGTAAAATCCTCCCTCAGCCTGATTTACATTCTTCCATGTATCATCATAGCGACATCTTTATTCAGGTTATCTCTATGTTCCTGTACTGAGAGTTGTAAAGTCAGTAGAAAAGATCTCTGGTCTCCATAGAATGTTGGGGTGGGGGGTAAAGTGCCATAAAAGTGGGTATCCTGAATAATTTACTGCATTCTACTCAGGCCCGGATTTACCTCACAAGAGCCTATAGGCACAGATGTCTTGGCACCTCCATGAACCTGCAAACCTCCACCAAACTGCAGAACAACTGTGTTGGCTGTCCCAGCTGTCACCTCTCCCTTACTTCCCTTGCCGATCATAGGTACCTACATAGCATTAGCCTGCCAGAAGTACCTTCAATATTAAGTGGCTAGAGGTGCCCTTAAGTATATGGTAGCTAGAAGAATCTCAGTATTAAAGAGACACTGAAGCAAAAAAAAAAATTATGATACAATGATTTGTATATGTAGCTCAGCTAAGAAATAAAACATTAAGATCAGATACATCAGTCTAATTGTTTCCAGTAGAGGAAGAGTTAAGAAACTCCAGTTGTTATCTCTATGCAAAAAAGCCATTAAGCTCTATGACATTCAAAGTCGCAGAGAGCTCGGTCTTCTGAAGTTTATTATCTCAACTGTCAGTGAAGAATTTTCTTTTTCTCTGCCAGAGGACAGGTCAATAGTTCACAAGACTGCTCTGGAAAATCATTTAGAATGCTGAGTAGTGTGTAAAGTGCAAATATTAAAGAATGATGCAATGTTATAAAACACACTATATAACTGAAAATAAAAATATGAGAATATTTTCTTTGCTACTAATCCTCTAGTAATTATCCGTACTACACAACCAATTCATTATATCATTTTTTTCCCCTTCAGTGTCTCTTTAAGTAGCCAGAGCTGCCTCTGACTGAAGGATGATGTGGTCAGTGGAATGCCGAGAGCATGAGAGGGTGAGTAACCTCTCATTTACACTCTCATCAGGACTTAGGGGAGGAGGGAAGGAGGCGTGTGGGAAGGGGAGTGAGGAACCTTTCCACCATCAGGCGCCTGTAGGCACGTGCCTACAGTGCCTTATGCTAAATCCGGCCCTGATTCTACTATATGTCACTACATGGCCTTTTTACATTGTCCCCATTATACAGTAGTTCCTCGATTTAAAGGGGTGTATTCACTAAACTGTGATAAGCAGAATACTGTGCATAAAGTCTTATCACATGATCAGACTCCATTAATGGAGCATTATTTATTATTATCATTATTATTATTATTATTATTATTGATTTGTAAAGCGCCAACATATAGGAGTTTGTATGTTCTCCCCGTGTCTGCGTGGGTTTCCTCCGGGTAATCCGGTTTCCTCCCACATCCCAAAAACATACAGATAAGTTAATTGACTTCCCCCTAAATCGGCCCTAGACTACGATACATGCGCTACACGATACACACATAGACATAGCTCTGTCTTCATTCCACTGCTGTCCACCCAATGAAATTATTCCACATGCAGATTGAATACATCTTTGGCGCTCCTTGGGCAACCTTCAGACGTACTCATATCCTTGAGTACGTCAGAAGACGAGTGGATTCATAATGCTCACATGTGAGTCTGCGCTTATGCAAGAGCAGTATGAATGCGTCAGTGGCGTCCCTACCATAGAGCGCAGGGGGGCGGGGCGCACCGGGTGACAGACACCCAGGGGGGTGTCGCCACGACCCCCCACAGCAGTACAGCAGGAGGGGGAAGCAGGGCTAGAAGGAGAGGCTGTGGAGGCAGCGGTGGGGAGGGGGGAAATACTCCCCACCCCCTCACCTGGGACCTCTTCTTCTGCCTCTCTCTCCCCCTCCAGAAATTAGCGGCGACAAGTGCGGGGCGGCCGGAGGCGTATGGACAATTACTCACCTGATTTCCGCGTTCCAAGCGTGGAGCGCAGCGTCATGACGTTACAGGTCTCCGTCTTCAATGCCGCCCACTGTGCTTCCTGATTAGCGGAAGCACAGTGGGCGGCATTGGAGGCGGAGACCTGTAACGTCATGACGCTGCCAGCGCTTGGAACGCGGAAATCAGGTGAGTAATTCTCTGTACGCCTCCGGCCGCCCCGCACTTGTCGCCGCTATGCTGGAGAGGGGAGAGAGAGGCAGAAGGAGGGGTCCCAGGTGAGGGACCCCTCCATCTAGCCCTGCTTCCCACTCCTGGGGCACTTACATTTGGGGCAACTATACTAGCTTACTGGGGACAACTATATTAGCTTACTGGGGGCAACTATACTAGCTTACTGGGGGCAACTATACTAGCCATACTGGGGGCAACTATACTAGCCATACTGGGGGCAACTATACTAGCTTACTGGGGGCAACTATACTAGCTATACTGGGGACAACTATACTTACTGGGGCAACTATACTAGCTATACTGGGGGCAACTAAACTATACTAGCTATACTGGGGGCAACTATACTGGCTGGGGCAACTATACTGGCTGGGGCAACTAAACTAGCTATACTGGGGGCAGCTATCCTGGCTGGGGGCAACTATACTAGCTATACTGGCTGGGGCAACTATACTAGCTATACTGGGGGCAGCTATCTTGGCTGGGGGCAACTATACTAGCTATACTGGCTGGGGGCAACTATACTAACTGTACTGGCTGGGGGCAACTATACTAGCTATACTGTCTGGGGGCAACTATACTAGCTATACTGGCTGGGGGCGACCATACTAACTATACTGGGGAAACTATACTAACTATACTGGGGCAAATATACTAACTATACTGGGGCAACTATACTAGCTATACTATGGGCAACTGTAATAGCTATACTGTGGGCAACTGTACTAGCTATACTGTGGGCAACTGTACTAGCTATACTGGGGGCAACTATACTAGCTATACTGGGGCAACTATATTACCTACACTAAGGGCACCTATACTAGCTATATTGGGGGCAACTATACTAGCTATACTGGGGCAATGGCAGCGACATTCTCCAAGCACCCCTAAAGCACCCCCCAGAATGAACTGACTTTCGGCGTCTAATAGACGCTGTGTCAGTTTACTGACAGCAGGAGCCCACAGCTGCGGCAGAGCAGGGCTACAGTAAAATGGCGTCTGAAGCCCTGCTCTGGAGACTTTGAGTCTGCAGTGCAGGGCTTCGGGCGCCATTTTCCCATAGCCCTGCTCTAAGCGCGGGAGTTTCAGTTGCTGGCTGGCTGCAGAGGATTGTGGGAGCTGCGCCGGACGAAGGCCGGGACAGGAGGTCTGCTGCTGCTTCAGGTGAGTAAATGTTTTTTTTTTAATTTATATTAGCAGGTGTATCGACTGTTCTGGCCAGGTCTGCTACATGATTGAAATGTTTTCTGGCCAGGTCGGCCACATGATTGCATGTATTTTCTGGTCAAATCTTCCACATAATTGAATGTATTTTCTGGTCAAATCTTTCACATGCTTGCATGTATTTTCTGGTCAAATCTTTCACATGCTTGCATGTATTTTCTGGCCACGTCTGCCACATGATTGCATGTATTTTCTGGTCAAATCTTTCACATGCTTGCATGTATTTTCTGGCCACGTCTGCCACATGATTGCATGTATTTTCTGGTCAAATCTTCCACATGATTGCATGTATTTTCTGGTCAAATCTGCCGACATGATTGCATGTATTTTCTGGCCAGATCTGCTACATGATTGAAGTGTTTTCTGGCCAGGTTTGCTACATGATTGAAGTAGTTTCTGCCAAGTTTGCCATGATTGCATGTATTTTCTGGTCAAATCTTCCACATGATTGCATGTATTTTCTGGGCAAATCTGCCGCCATGATTGCATGTATTTTCTAGGCAAATCTGCCGCCATGATTGCATTTATTTTCTGGGCAAATCTACTCACTTTACATGTATTTTCTTGAGAAAACCTGCACAATTATGTGAATTTTCTGGGAAAAGGCTCACCAAAACTTGGGCCCACTGTCTTTGCGTTGCACTTTTAAAGGGAACCCGAGGTGAGAATAATATTGAGGCTGCCATATTTATCTCCTTTTAAGCAATGCCAGTTACCTGGCTGCCGTGCTGGTCCTCTGCCTCTAAATCTTTCAACCATAGATCTTGAACAAGCACGCAGCAGGTCAGGGGTTTCTGACAATATTGTCAAAACTGACGAGATTAGTTGCATGCTTGTTTCTGGTGTAATTCAGTTCACTACTGCAGCTAAATAGATCAGCAGGGCTCCCTATTGTTTAACCACCCTGGCGTTCTGATTAAATCGCCAGGGTGGCTGCGGGAGGGTTTTTTTTAAATAAAAAAAAAACTATTTCATGCAGCCAACTGAAAGTTGGCTGCATGAAAGCCCACTAGAGGGCGCTCCGGAGGCGATCTTCCGATCGCCTCCGGCGCCCAGAATAAACAAGGAAGGCCGCAATGAGCGGCCTTCCTTGTTTTGCTTATATCGTCGCCATAGCGACGAGCGGAGTGACGTCATCGACGTCAGCCGACGTCCTGACGTCAGCCGCCTCCGATCCAGCCCTTAGCGCTGGCCGGAACTTTTTGTTCCGGCTGCGCAGGGCTCAGGCGGCTAGGGGGGCCCTCTTTCGCCGCTGCTCGCGGCGAATCGCCGCAGAGCGGCGGCGATCAGGCAGCACACGCGGCTGGCAAAGTGCCGGCTGCGTGTGCTGCTCTTTATTTGACAAAAATCGGCCCAGCAGGGCCTGAGCGGCAGCCTCTGGCGGTGTTGGACGAGCTGAGCTCGTCCAGACCGCTCAGCAGGTTAAAAGGAAATAAATATGGCAGCCTCCATATCACTCTCATCCCGGGTTCACTTTAAATTGGTTAGCTCCGCCCTCATCTGGTCATGGCCATGCCCATTTTTCACTGCAGTGCGCTTTGCGCGCCGTAGGTTATAGCCACACCCATTTTTATTTTTTTAAATTTTTTTTTGGGGGGGGTGTTCTTTTAATACCCAGCACCGGATGTCAAATGCCCTAGGCACGCCACTGGGATGCGTCCATCTTCAGAAGCACTCAGTGACACAAGTGCTTCCAAAGCCTTCTAATGAGTCTAAAAATTTTGAGCAATATACAGCGGGGGAACGGTAAGATGAAGAGGGGATTGGGAAGGCTCCATGGGATTCCGAGCCTTTCCTCTTCCTAGGTGAGTATCTGTCTTTTAAAAAAAAGTTTGCTTTAAAACTTCATGTGTAGAATAGAATAGTTTATGTCTCATGTCCCTACTACAGTGTGTGGCCAAATGTAGGAGACAACCACTCAAGCTTCATACATATTCTAGAGGCAATTTGATGGAGATGATTGTTCTGTAAATAAGGTGGAGATATATGATGGATTTCTTTTTTTTTTAACAAATCATTTTGTTGTTTTAATAACATATGTAATACAAACAAGAGTAGAGAAGACAGTGATCAACCAGAGGTCATGATAATGTAAGAACACAGCTCTCCATATACATGACAATGCATATGCACACATAAATATATTGTACATTCCATAGCATGCTGTAAAAAACAGGATACCGTATATAGAATTATGGATACATATATAATTTGTTTCAGACCAGTGTCTATAAACATTCCTGCATTAGATAAACAAGAGCCATGTAACAACCAGACAGCAACAAAAGCTGACTGAGTAGTGGAACCCTGTGTTGATCTTGTAAGGAAGAGGGGAAAAAAAGAAAAGGTGGAAAAAAGGGGAAGAGGAGAAGGAAAAGGAAAGAAGTAAGCAAGAGATTCTCTAGTGTCTCCAACACCCAACCTGTTCATGTGTTGCTCATGGCAGCACAAATGATGGATTTCTAAGGAATGTGTTATCCCAATGAAAATAAATATCATCCAAGATATGTATGAAAGCTTTGAATGTGAAGTCTCACATAGGGGAAAGCTCAGTAATCCATTCATTGTAAACTCAGGGGCTGCATTCTTTCACCTACATTATTTTGACTGGTATTATATCATGTTACGAAACATTTGATGAGAGAAAGAGAAACAGAATTGCAATGCATCTGGATGACATGCTTGAAGATTTGGACTTTGTAGATAACCTTTATTTGTGAGAACACATGCTTTGGAGATATGAAAGATACATTAGCATTAGAGGAAGAAGGAGGAGATGCTGTTATTGGCCCAAATCAAATATGAGGTATTCTTACAAAGATGGATTGCATGCACTCTCCTCTATAATTAACATTCTCCTCTTCAGATTAAAGAGACACTGAAGCGGGAAAAAAATATGATATAATGAATTGGTTGTGTACTATGAATAATTACTAGAAGATTAGCAGCAAAGAAAATATTCTCATATTTTTATTTTCAGGTATATAGTGTTTTTTCTAACATTGCATCATTCTCTAATATGTGCAGATTACACAACACTCAGCATTCAAAATGATTCTTTCAGAGCAGTCTGTGAACTAATGACCTCTCCTCTGGTAGAGGAAAAGTAAATAGTTCAATTACACTTGAGATAATAAAAGTCAGATAACAGCCCTCTCCAGGACTTTGAAAGTTGTAGAGCTTAATGGCTTTTTTTGCATAGAGATAACAACTGGAGTTTCTTAACTCTTCCTGTACTGGAAGCAATTAGACTGATGTATTTGATCTTAATGTTTTATTTCTTAGCTGTGCTACTCATACAAATCATAATATCATAATTTTTTTTCGCTTCAGTGTCTCTTTAACACAAAGTGATAAATATGAGACATATCTGGGCAACTGAGCTAAGTGTATTCAATCCTCTGACCTATCAACCCACCCACTCATAACCTTGGTTAGTACGTCAAGAGAATTTGCTAGGACACATCGGAGGAGTTAGGCTCAAATCACGCAAGATTTGTAATACTGGAGTCCGCTGGGGGCCTTTACATAGAAAAGATCCTTAGGTTCTGTGCTAAATCTCATACAAAGTATTTTCATTCCCCTTGGTAAGAGGTATCATGTTAAAGGCACTTTCCCACATTTCCCTTCTCTCAATCCTATCTTCCATAATCAGAAAAGGTATCGGGAGTTGCATGCTTAAAGGGACACTGTAGAGGGGTCGGGGGAAAATGAGTTGAACTTACACGGGACTTCTAATGGTCCCTCGCAGACAGTATGGTCTGTGTCTGCGCAGTACACTCCTGGTGACATCAGCAGGATCAAGGACACGGCAACGCAGGTGCAGTGGTTTTCAGACTTTAAAGTCTGAAAATCCAGAAGTTAACCGGAGGCAGGGCCTGAGCATTGGTGAGTGGCTGCGCGAGCACAAGATGTCTGCGGGGGACCATTAGAAGTCCCGGGTAAGTTTAACTCATTTTCCCCCCGTCCCCCCTACAGTATCCCTTTAAACTAAGCATCTTAAGCTTTGACCTTGTTGAGTTACCAATTAATTCTCCATAGTTTATGTCTTGGTATGTCTAAGGCCCAGGTATTTGTGGCCTAATTCTACTAGGTCACCTTAAAGGGACACTTAAGTCAAACAAAAAAAATGAGTTTTACTCCCCTGGGGCTTTCAATAGCCCGCTGCAGCTGTCCGGTGCCCTCGCCATCTCCCTCCGATCCTCCTGGCCCCGCCGGCAGCCACTTCCTGTTTCGGTGACAGGAGTTGACAGGCTGGGGAAGCGAGTGATTCTTCGCGTTCCTGGCCACAATAGCGCCATCTATGCTGCTATAGCATATATCATATACCATATAGCAGCATAGAGGGTGCTAATGTGTCTGGGAACGCGAAGAATCACTCGCATCGCCAGCCTGTCAGCTCCTGTCACCAAAACAGGAAGTGGCTGCTGGCGGGGCCAGGAGGATCGGAGGGAGACGGCGAGGGTACCGGACAGCTGCAGGGGCTATTGGAAGCCATAGGTGAGTAAAAATAATTTTTTTTACTTAAGTGTCCCTTTAATGCTCTGTTATGTTCTCATGACATTCCATTTTGTGCTTGTGCTTTTTAATGTACATTTGATATGAATAAAATTAGATTTTTGAAAAAAAATGAGAGGAAGAAGCATGTCATAATGATTAAAGACCGAAAGACCAAGGAAACAAAAATAAACGTACAGTAAATATAAATAGTAGCCTAGAAGAGGCAGGTGAGGTGCTAGGGAGTGTGGGCCCCTTTACCAAGTACAATAGTGTGTTGACCAAGAGAGAAGCAAAATAAGGTGTTCATAGGAGAATAAAGAAGACAAATAATGCTTTTATTCAACTCTGTCATGAATGGAAAGATGACAAACGTCCCCAAAAGATTAGACTTTGGTTTTTTTTTAATTGTTTAAAACATTTTGAAACACACACCAAAAACCCAAGAAAACAACAAATTCTGATTATCTTCTCTTCAGCTTTCAACAGTCAGTCTGAAGTCTGCCCTCTTTTTTTCACATGGACATGAAGGGAGGAGAGTGATGCCACACCTTCAGTGGCGTAACAATAGGGGCTGCAAGCCCTGCAGCCGTGGGGGGCAGCATGAGGGGAAAGCATTGGCCACAATGCAATTTGCCAGTGCAAGTGTATGCAAGCAGGAAATAGATGGTGGCTGCCGTATGAATCAAAAGTAAAAACTTTTATTGTAGCTTAGCAACACATTTCAGAGGGCTCAACCCTCTTTCATTAGGCTAAAAAGAGGGTTGAGCCCTCTTAGCTACAATAAAAGTTTTTACTTTTGATTCATACGGCAGCCTCCATCTATTTCCTACTTGCATACACTTGGTTCTGTGAATGGACATCTGCTACTACATGTGAATCAACCAAACTTTATTCTTTACAAGCTGATGGCCCGGCGTTGCCCGGGTATGTATTTGGCTGGTTTTGGCTCCACCCACTTTTTCTAACCCTAACACACAATTACTTAATTACTCAATGACCTAGTTTTTGAGCTTTGCGGTCTTTGGCATCAATACTTTGCATTGAAATGAAACAAATCTGATTGGATGTGGCTGCAGCCCCTTTTCTGAATTTGAACCCCAGTCACCCAATGACCAACTATACCAGGTTTGAGGCTTGTGCCATTAACAGTGTAAGAATGGCAGCAATTCAATATTCCCCTTGAAAATCAATAGGTGAATTTTGATTGGCTGTTGTAGGCTCCTCCCACTTCCCTGAATATTAATTCCAGTCACCCAGTGACCAACTGTGCAAAGTTTGAGAACCCTGCCATTAACAGTGTAAGAATGGCTGCAGTTTACATTTTTCTAGTGAAATTTGTATTTGTCTCCGCCCCCTTTTTGGTTATGGGGGTAAAAAGTATCCTGTATGTTATTCCAGGTAATGTACTATGTGTGTGCCAAATTCCATTCAAATCCGTTCAGCCATTGTTGTGTGATTGAGTGACAAACATCAAAACTTTTGCATTTATAATATTAGTGAGATTATGTGTGTGTGTGTGTGTGTACCTTCTGGATTGTTTCATTGGCTATTGGTATGGTCCAGCACCTCGCAAATGTGAATGGTGGCCGACTCTACCTCTGCTACTTCCACCATTAAGAGTAATGCAGCAGAGCGCAATACTTTACCTGCTCCAGTTCCAGGTTGGGTCCACTCTCCTCTTCACTGCAGCTTCACACTGTGGTGCCACATACCTCCTAATAAACAAGGTATTTACAGTTTATTGATGGGGTCTATGTACACGGAAAAATCGCTTTCTGACAGATTTTGCCCTCTCTGAAAGGGGACTGGAGTTTACCCCTCTGACAAGGAGGGCATCAGCTCTTATGTCAGCCCCTCTCATCAGGATCAGTGGTGGGCCAAAATTTCGCACATGCAAAATTTTGCATTGAAATTCACAATTACGCATCATAATCACAATGCGAAAATTCAGAGAAAATCGTAACTTCAAATGTAATTGTAGTATTTAAAAAATTTGCGTAATTTTTGGAGTAATTTTTGCATAATTTTGCATAATTTTTTGCCAACTTTAGAGGTTAAAGGGGAACTTCAGCCTAAACAAACATACTGTCATTAAGTTACATTAGTTATGTTAATTAGAATAGATAGGTAATATAATTTTTTACCCACCCTGTTTTAAAAAAAACAGGCAAATGTTTGTGATTCATGGGGGCTGCCATCTTTGGCATGGGGGCAGCCATCTTTTTGGTTGAAAGGAGGTGACAAGGAGCAGGAGACACAGTTCCAACTGTCCTGTATCCTGATAACCCCTCCTAGCTGCACACACTAGGTTTCAAATGTCAAATTCAAAATGTAAAAAAAAACAGCAGAACAAGAGCAACAACATCAGAAATCCCATCATGCTTTGCACAGCATCAGGGGAAAAAAGCCCGGGCAGTTTTCTTCTGTGCAGCTAAAAATGAGACTTGGATAAGAGAAACAAAGTTTTGATGCTGTGAAACTGTTAAAGAAACACCAGACCTTTTCAGTGCTGCTGAGTCGATTTTTAGTCTGGAGGTTCACTTTAATAGCAAAGCCCCCATACATGTTATTGATTTGCTACCAAAATTGTTACATATGTTAAGCAGAATAGTGGGTATAAGTCACAAAAAGAATTTTTCAAGGAGAGTTTTTGAGAAACTCGGTTTTATAGATGCAATGAAAAATGTTTTTTAAACTGTCATTCTTCTAAGTTTAAAAAACATTTTTTACTTGCATTTTTAAAATCGAGTTTCTCAAAAACTACAATGTCTTTTTGCAAAATTCTTTTTTTGACTTATACCCACGATTCTCCTTGACATGTGTTGCAATTTTGGTGTCAATATCATGTGTGGGGGGCTCTGCTATTCACTGGTAAATTTAGCAAGAAATTATGCAAAATTTCACGAATTTTTATGTGAAATTACGAATGACTACACAAAATCAATTGAATTTGCAAATCGTAATTACGTATAAGCATAATTGCGAAAATTTCCACGAAATTTAGCGAAATCGTAATTTGTTGATTACGATCATGACTGATCAGGATGAGGTGTTTCAGAGTCTGGTACAAACAGAGCTCTGGGTCCTTTTGTTCATCATTTGTCATCATCATTTGAATTACATCTATCGACAGGCCAGCCGGACACGGGCACACACCCAATACTTTGGATTACTCAGCAGAAAGACTTTACCACTTATTGGACACAGCCAAACACTGTATTTTGAACTTTTCAGACAATTCTTCATCATTCTCTGTTTTCTGTATTTCTATTCAACCAATGTGTTTAACTGCTAGATATTTGGCAATTTTCTGCCTATAGTTTATATAATAAAATCTAAGCACATGATAATTCCAGTTTTTGCCCTTGTTACCTGATTATTCTGATCCAAGCGAAAAAAAACTCTGTCCTCAGAAGAGACACACTACCACATTGCCTTATTTTTCTAAATTGTTACTGCTGCTACGCACCATCTTATTGTCTACACTGCACTATACTGTTGCTGCTAGGAGTTATGTTATGCACTGTTACTGCTAGTAGCACTGTTATGCACTGGCTCATAAGCTGCTGTTACTGCCAGTCTCACTGCTGCTGCACTGGCGCACTAACTCAGCCCTGCCGCTTTGTCTCCCGCTTCACCCCTTTCTACACGTACCACCTACACCAGGTCACAGTTACTCAGGTGGGAGCATGCCACAGCCCTACACCCAGAAGACAGGCTACTGGCCGACTCCATATGGAGCCATGTTCAGAAAATTATGGCCTCTCCGACAGGGACTCACGCGAGCAAGCGCCGGAGAGGCTGCCGGGCAGGTGTTCGTGTGAGGCTGCAGAGAAAAGGCTTGAAGGTCAGCTATACCAGCAGTCCTCCTGGCGAATGTCCGCTCCCTTCCCAACAAGCTAGAGGAGCTACGGCTCCTAGGGGAAAAAAGAGATCTCGGCAACAACACCCCAGTCTTCTGTTTCACGGAGACGTGGCTCCACGATAACATCCCGGACAGTGCCCTACACCTTCCAGGCTACAACCTCATCCGAGCAGATCGTGACAGCACCCTCTCAGGGAAAAAGAAAGGTGGCGGCATCTGTTTCTACATCAGCCCCACCTGGTGCTCCAACACCTCTGTCCTTGCCAAAAAATGCTCACCAGAGCTCGAACTACTTTTGATCAACTGCAGGCCTTTTTACTCTCCCAGAGAGTTCTCTTCCTACGTGCTTGTCGGTGTTTACATCCCACCCGATGCCGACGTCAAAACTGCCCTGCGCGATCTCAGCGACACTGTCACTCGATGGGAGTCGTCCCTGCCGGACTCACTGTTCATCATTCTAGGAGATTTTAACAAGGCTAACCTCCGCCAAGAGCTTCCACGCTTCTACCAGCACATCACCTGTCCCACCCGAAACGCGAACACTCTTGACCACTGCTACACGGTCTTGAGGGACGCGTACAAAGCCACCTCATGGGCAGCTCTAGGCGCGTCTGACCACTGCATCATCCATCTAATCCCCACCTACAGGAGGCGCCTGGAGACTGCAAAACCAGTCCTTAAATCAACCAAAATGTGGTCAAGGGAGGCCAAGCTTCAACTCCAGGCATGCTTTGACTGCACGGACTGGAAGGCTCTGGAAGCACCAAACTTGGACGAGTGGGCAGACAATGTGAGCTCATACATCAGGTTCTGCGAAGACTCCTGTATTCCAACAAAGACTCACAGAATCTATCCAAATGACAAACCATGGTTCTCCAAGAAACTTCGGCAACTGCGCAGAAGCAAGGAAGCCGCACACAAGTCAGGGAACCAGGAAGAATACAGAAGAGCAAGGAACAACCTCGACAGGGAACTGAGAATTGCAAAAAAGGGCTGCGCAGATAAGCTAAAGGAGGACCTCTCCTCGAATGACTCACATGCTGTTTGGCGAGGGCTTAAGGCTGCCACCAATTACAAGCCCCCCCCTCAAAACGCACCTCCCAGCACTGAGCTAGCAGAAAACCTCAGCAGCTTCTACTGCAGGTTCGAGGAGAAGGAGGCTCCCGAAGGGTCTCCGAAGCTACAGGCTCCCTTCACTTCACCCCAGGCCTCAGTACCACCATGCCAAGACCTGCCTCCCCCGCAGTGCTGGGCTAAAATTACGCATGAGCGTAATTACGCATCGTAATTCAATGTAAATTTACGCGTAAATTACGGTCTTATGCGTAATTATTTACGCGTAAGCAGTAGAGTGGTATCGTAATTACACTGTCTACCGTAATTGCTAGGTATGCGTAATTTTACGAACACTTACGCGTAATTTTACGCGTAATTACTAACGTAAAAACTCCCCTTTTCTAAGAGTAGCCAATCAGTCAACATCCTAAGCAACCAATAGTATCTTCTCCCGCCCTTCAGTATAAGCGTACGTTTTGACGCATACGAATGATATGTACGCAATAACTGTCACATTGACGGCTATTGCGTACATATCGTGCGTATGCGTAAAAAAATACGCATTAATGGGTATTACAGCACTACGCGTAACATCGTAGTAAAAGCGCCTACATTACAGTATCCTTACGCGTAACTGCGTAAGTTTACGCGTAATTACAGTGATGTACCGTAGATAATTTCCTACGCCGTAACCGTAATTGCGTAATGCGTAATAGCGTAAAATTACGCGTAATGATCCATAAGCGTAGATTTTTCCATTACGACCAGCACTGCTCCCCCGACCATAAGCGAATCGGACGTGGAGTGCCACCTGTCCAGACTAAATGCCAGAAAAGCCTCAGGCCCTGACGGAGTGTCTCCAGCCTGCCTGAAAGCGTGTGCACAGCAGCTTGCTCCTATCCTTTCCTCCATCTTCAACAGGTCCCTTGTGAGCGGCAAAGTACCGGCATGCTTCAAGCGGTCCACCATCATCCCTGTCCCCAAGAAGCAAGGCGCGTCTGACCTCAACAACCTCAGACCTGTCGCTCTCACGTCGGTCATAATGAAAACTTTTGAAAAAGCAGTCCTGCCCCTCCTCAAGCACAGAACGGAAGCCCAATTAGACCCGTATCAATTTGCTTATAGGGCAAATAGGTCGACCGACTATGCCATTAACATCTGTCTGGAGCTTGTCAACAATCACCTTAACAAACCTAATTCATATGCCAGGGTTCTCCTCCTCGACTTCAGCTCTGCATTTAACACCATTAGCCCTCATATACTACAAGTAAATCTGGCTGAGCTCGGAGTCCACCCCACACTTCAACTGTGGATTAAGGACTTCCTAACAAACAGATCTCAGGTTGTCAAGCTAGGGTCCATCACCTCGCAGCCAAGGATCACCAATACAGGGGCCCCACAAGGCTGCGTCTTGTCACCATTCCTGTTCTCCCTCTACACGAACAATTGCAGATCCTCAGGGAATTCCGTCAAGGTAATCAAATTTGCGGACGACACCACCATAGTCGGCCTGATCTCCAACAACGATGACCAGGCATACCGCCACCAGGTCGACAGGATTTGCCACTGGTGCAGGGAGAACAAGCTGGTCCTCAACAACGCAAAAACCGTTGAAATCATCATTGACTTTAGGAAGCATGCCCCCACCCCACCTCCACTGCACATTGGAGGGATGCTGGTGGAAAAAGTGCTGTGTGCCCGCCTCCTGGGCACCACCATCTCCAGCACCCTGAAGTGGAAGGCAAACACTGTCTCCATCCAGAGGAAAGCCCAGCAGAGGCTTTACTTTCTCCGCCAACTGAAGAAGTTTGGCATGTCCCTGAAACTCCTGACAAGCTTCTATACCGCAACCATCGAATCCGTCCTCTGTTCTTCCATCCTTGTCTGGTATGCTGGCTCCACTGAAAGTGACAGGCGCAAACTACAGAGGGTCATCAGGTCAGCGGAAAAGATAATCGGGCACACACTCCCTGCCCTGGACTCCCTCTACAATGCCAGACTACGCTCCAGAGCAATGAAGATTGCCAAGGACCCCTCACACCCTGGTCACCAGTTTTTCAATCAGCTCCCCTTGGGGAGGAGGTATCTGAGGTACCGGTCCATCTCCACAAAGACCATGAGACACAAAAACAGCTTCTTCCCCTCAGCAGTAAACTCGCTGAACTCCTTTAACTCTGCTCATGCTCTCCTCCCGTAGACTTTCTGCCTGTAACCAACCTAGTTATGGAGAATTGTGGTTTATGTATATATGTGTGTTGTATTGATGTCTATTATGCCCTATGTTCTGATGTCTCAGATGTTTCTATGTATATGCCCTGTATTCAAGTGCCAAGCCCAATTCCGGGCACGACCCAGTCGTGCTTGGCGAAATAAAAGTGATTCTGATTCTGATTCTGAAATTGTCAATTGCTAGTTAGTTAAATAATTGTTTTCCTTCCTTTTACGAATAGCTAGTCTGAGGTCTAGAGAAATCAATAACTTTTTTACCGATTGTACACATAATTGAGATTGAGTTATGTATGGGCACACATCCAATCTTAAAGGACAACTGTAACGAAAGGGATATGAAGGATGCCATATTTATTTCCTTTTAAAGCGGAATATAACCCAGAATTTCTTCTTTGCTCTGAAAGATTATTTACAGCATATAATATACTAACACAATGTTGTTGTTTTTTTTAGTAAAACTGCATTCAAAGGGTTACATCACAGGGCTGACTCTTTCTTCTGCAGTGAGAATCCGCATCCGAACTGCTTATAATCTTATCTTGTGTACACATTCTTTACTTGATACATTATGTAAACATTCTCTGGCTGTGCAGGACTTCAGCTGATGAGTGCTGAAGTGAAAAACAGATCAGAAATCACTGCTGGCAGCATTTACAACAGAATGACAACAGTTATGAATAAAATGCACTAGCAGCTTTCAAAGTAAATTAACTGAACTTTAAGAAGTTATAATATCTAAATGAATATTAATACTTGTGCACAGAAGCAAATGTGGTAATTGTATGGGTTATATAAAATAGGAAAACACATTTTTGTTGAAAATATTGTGAGAGTTTTAAACCGCTTTAAACAATACCAGTTGCCTGGCACTCTTGCTGATCCTCTGCCTCTAATACTTATAGCCATAGACCCTAAACAAGCATATGCAGATCAGGTGTTTCTGATATTTTTGTCAGATCTGAGAAGAATAGCTGCCTGCTTGTTTCTGGTGTGATTCAGACACTACTGCAGCCACATAGACCAGCAGGGCTGCCATGCAACTGGTATTGTTTAAAAGGAGATAAATGTGGCAGCCTCCATATCCCTCTCATTACAGGTGTCCTTTAAACATGTACATTGCTCACAGTGTATTCGCCTTCAGAAACCTCTCGTGGATGAGACTTGAATGGCAACTGTGGCATAGTAAGACAGGATTGGCGAGTGTTTGTCACAGGTCCCATGACATTTTAACTGGTGGACCCCATGGTTTGTTGCCTGAAAGTTAGATATAAATGGGTGAGAAGCAGAGTCTCACACAGTGGCAAAGCAGTCTCACACAGTGGCTAGGACAGGAAAAAAATTGAGGCTTTCTTTACTTTTGTAGACCGTTTGTAAAACAGTAGATGCACAGCTTTCTTGATCTCTTGGTTTCTCATGCTGTAGAGTACAGGATTTATTAGCGGAGTCAGCGATGTATAAACCAAAGCCTTCATTTTGTTTTCATAAGGTGTGTTTTCTCCTGATGGAAACATATAAATAGCAATTATTGGCACGTAGTAGGTGCAAACGGCTGCCAGATGGGAGCTGCTCATTGAAAAGGCTCTCTGTCTTCCGGCCATGGACCTGATCTTCATAATAGCTACAATTATACACATATAGGATAATACAATAAGGATAAATGGAACAAATGCCAAAAGAACAGTAAAACAGAAGTCTTCAAATTTTACTTGTTCGGTGTCCGACGAGGCAATTTGCCAAATGGGAACAACATCGCAGAAGAAGTGGTCAAGAATTTTGGAACCACAAAAGTTCAACTGGTTTAGCAAAAATGTTTCACTTATGAGCAGGATAATGGGGATGGCCCAAGGCCAAAAGGCCAAGTGGAAGCACAGTTTCTGGTTCATAAGGGAGGAATATCGAAGTGGGTGACAGATGGCTAGGTATCGGTCAAATGCCATAGCCGTGAGGACCAGAGATTGCGTGAAAGAGGCAACACAGTGTAAGTAGAACTGGATGAAGCAGCTTACTTTGGATATGGCACTTCCACCCAACCAAGTCACCTGCAGCAGTTTTGGCATGATGTTGGAAGTTAGAAGAGCATCTGCCAGGGCAAGGTTCCTGAGGAATATGTACATGGGGACTTGCAGATGGTGGCATGTCGATACTAGAGTGACAATAATACAATTTTCACCGACTATCAGCAAATAAACAGTCAGGAAAAGAAAGAAGAACAGAAACCTCAGATGGTGGAATTCATGGAACCCAAGCAGGAAGAACTCAGAGACATTGGTTTCATTGAGACCACACATCTCTTTGGCTTTCACATTTATAGCCTAGAAGAACAAAAATAAAATGCATAAAAACAAGGAACACCAAGAGCCCCAATAGTGTAATCTGTACCGGTAAATGGTTACTAGATAGAGTAAATATTAATACTCACAAACCAGGGTTACCATTAGGCAACCACTGTAAAGGCAGGTGGGGAGATTTTCCTGACCCCACCCTCAGGAATAAGAAGTCGCTCTCTGTAGATGAGAAAAAGGGGGTTCAACCCTCCACCCAGGGTGGACTCAATATTATGCAGGAGAACAGAGGCGCCAAAAGGATAAAAGGAAGCTAAATGACCTTAAAAACCAAATTCTTGGTAAATAGAGGAGGTAATGGTGGACTTACCTCCTCCAAGTAGACACACAACGATTGTAGTAAACTCCAAATATGCAACGCGTTTCGCAGGTTTGATCCCGCTTCATCAGGCAATAACAACGGAGCAATAGCATATGTGGTTAGTAGAAGAGCCAAGCCAGAGATTGAATCCCTCCACACATTTTAGCATGAAATCTAGTGAAAATCTGTGACACCCCCCTCCCCCCTTCCTCGGGCTGTATGGTGTAGACTTAATTTGCTCTCATCTGTCCAAGGCACGGTTCGCATGTCTTCTCTCCCCACCGGCTGCTCCTTCTAGTCTGTTCACTTCCAAGTCAAGTATGTGACGTCACGACTCACGTAACACGTTATAGAAGGCAAACATTAGGGCCACCGTAGCACGTACCTTGCGTGACCACCAATGGCCTCTAGTATTTAGGCCTCTATAATTTGTTATTTAAGACAGGGACCCGGGACACGGAGAGAGAGGAAGGAGCAGCCAGCAAGAAGAGACCAGAACCGCAATTGTAGCTTTGTTGCTTGTTGCAACATCTCTAGTGATGCAGTCCCGACCAGCTGTCAATGGACAAACATTTTCCATCATGGGCGATTGACCAAATTGACTGGTTTCAACCAAAAAAAATCGGTCGATCGGGAATAGTTTGTGGATATCGATCATCTGGACATTGATGCAAAAAAGCGATAAGTGTAAGGCCACCGCTAGGGTAATTTCACTCTAAATATTGGGATGTGCATGCAGCAAATTGCAACAGATTTAAAAATCAACATTTTCTGGTAATGCCAACATTGCATTGTCGCCATTCGTTGTTAGCGCAGGCTTAACATGCGCATTGCCTGGTAGTGCACTGCTCAACTCACATTGGAGGCATTGAGGGGTGGGGGGCTGCAATAAGATTAGGGTGATAACAAAACTTAAAACAAAATGAATATTTGAGGTGGACACATTGGGCAGATCAAATTCATGTTTCTCCTAATTTTTTTCCTAGAAGATAGTTTTTCATTTTCCGCTCTCTGCAACTGAAAAAGTATAAACAATTATTCTGAGTATTTTCTTGCTAGCTGGTAAGACATAAAAAGACCACCTAGGACTAGGAGAAAACTCTGGAGAAAAAGTGCATTGGATTGAGCCCATTGTTTTAACGTGGAATTAGACCTGACTTTTCTTTTATTTCTGATGTATGATTTGATGATGTAATTTATGTACATTTTTAGAGATTGGTATTGTTTTAATGGAGAGTCTTTTGCAAACTAGATACTGCTGCTATAGTCATTTAAAGAGACTCTGATGTCTCTTTTTTTCCTGATTTTCTCATACCAGCCTGCTAAGAGTTGATGCCTAAGTGAAATCACTGCATCCCCGCCGGCAGATGAAAGATGTATTACAGAGGATTAAGCCCTGCAAATCTCCCAGGCTCGCAGGGCTTCACTTCCTAGAAGAGGCAAAGCTTTAGGCTGTAGCTCTGCCTCCTCCACAGTCAATCTCTGCTGATCGCCGCCTAACCCCGCCCCTCTCAGTCTTCTTTCACTGAGAGGAGCGAAGAGGAGGTGGAGACCCGTGGAGATTTATTGCGGATAGGCAGAGCTACAGCTGAAAGCTCTGCCTCTTCAGGAAGAAAAGCCCTGCGAGCCAGGGCAGCATAATCTGCGACCTGCAAAGTCGTAGAACTTTGCAGGTCGCTTTCTGTGTAATAAATCACTCCTCTGCCGTGGGGATGCGTCGATTTCACTTAACAATTAACTCTTAACAGGCTGGTATGAGAAAATCAGGGAAAAAATGAGACTTCACAGTCTCTTTAAGTTCAATTTTCAATAACCTTTGATAGTTTCTGATTTTTGATATTTGTTTTAATTGCCCAGTTATATGTCTTGGACAGCAATCTGAGCGTAGGTGGAATTTGCCCTCAGGTGTGATGGTGGTGTTTGTACTTCTGCAGGAGTCCAGGGAGTACGTGTTGCATTCCCCGGAAGTAGATGATCCGGATGAAACGCGCCGATGCGTGGAGGCAAGTTTGAATAGCTGACTTGGTAGGTTGTTTAAACGGAACCCGAGGTGAGAGATATATGAACGCTGCCATATTTATTTCCTTTCAACCCTGAATAGCTTGCTGAGTGGAAGGATGTTCACATACATGGCTAAAGGACAATTGAAGAGAGAGGGAATGTGGAGGATGCCATGTTTATTTCCTTTTCATACTTATCCTCTGTCACTAATATTGTTAGTCATAGATCCTGAAGAAGCATGCAGATCAGTTGATTTACTTAAATTTGACTGTATTAGCCACATGCTTGGTTCACTTGGGTGATTTGGTAACTACTGATGCTTGAAAGATCAGCATGATGCCAGGAAACTGTTATTGTTTAAAAGAAAAAAAAATGGCAGCCTCCATATTCCTCTCACTTCAGTTGACCTTTAAAGAGACTATGTAACAAAAAAGAAGTTCCCCTGGGGGGTACTTACTGTACCTCGGGAGGGGGAAGCCTCAGGGCCCCAATGAGGCTTCCCCCATCCTTGTAGCTGCAGGCAATCCAGCTCTGGCTCCCCCGAAGCGACCCGCAATCCGGGCTCGACAATCCTGACATTGATATAATTACCTTCCATGGCTCCTGCGGGGGCACTGGTGCGTCAGCACAGAGATCGGCAGAAATAGCCGATCTCCATTGGGTCCGCTCTACTACGCAGACGACTTGTGCCTGCGCAGTGGAGCGGGCCGGCAGCGATCGGCTATTTCCGCCTATCTCTGAGCGGAGAGCTGATACTGCGCCTGCGCTGGAGCCGGGAAGGTAAATATTTACATTCCCGCCGTTTGGAGGGGCACAGCGATACAGCTGTGGGACACAGGAGGACGGGGGAAGCCTTGATAGGATCCGGAGGCTTCCCCCACCCGAGGTGAGTACCCCCCGGGGGAACTTTTTCTCGCTAAAGGTTTTCTTTAAGACTTTATAGGCTGGGTCTCCAAAGGCTCTGGTAAGCCTCCTTTCTTCTTTTATGGTGCTGGTCCTAGAAACATGCACTAAATTGGATAGTGCCAACTGCCGAAGTATATAAGTAATTGTTGTCAACTATTGTTCTGAGGATTGGTTTTCGGCTGCTGTACTTACACAATTATTGTAGTTTTAGAGCAAATTTCCTTATTATTATTATTTTTATTTTAAATAAAAATTCACTGATGTTAATGGGTCCAGTGTGGCATCACTGCAGTGCGTTCCTGTGTGAATAGAACTTACGTTTTAGCAGACCGCAATGCGCATAGTGTGAATGCATCCTTAGTGTAAGAAAAATGGTAAAATAGAAAAGTAGAATAACATACAGCACTGACAAAAAGTAGGGATAAAAAAAATTGCCCCCTGCAGAAAGAAAACACAGAGAAAACAGGAGCCCAAATGGTGCAGCACGTCACAGTCCCAGAAGTATGTGAAATATGCGGATGGATTATACTCGCCAAGGTGGGTTGCAGAAGGGCAACCGACCACTAGAAGCAGGTGGAGATGTATAACCCCGACTCCACTCGGGTGACCAGACAGAGCTGGCGATGGTCGCACTCTTGATAAAAAGCAAACCTCAAATGACTAAACTGGTCAAAGAGGGATGATTCCCCCTCCGAGAGGAGGGTGAAGGCACAGGATAAAGGGGAAGGAGGCACCCAGAGAAGATAAAATGAGTTAAAAACAAATAAAATGAAAAAAGTGAGGTGGCTTACCTCAATGAAGACAAATTCACTTATTAATAGAATTTTATTGCACTGGCAATGCGTTTCGTGGGTGCATACCCACTTCCTCAAGCCAAATAGCAGTGCCTAATAGTGCTTGTAGCCAGAGGTGCCTAATTTGTGGCTACATGCACTATTAGGCACTGCTATTTGGCCTGAGGAAGTGGGTTTGCTCCCACGAAACGCGTTGCCAGTGCAATAAAAGTATATTAATACGTGAATTTCTCTTCATTGAGATGGGCCACCTCACTTTTTTTTTTCATTTTATTTGTTTTTAATGCATTTTATCGTCTCTGGGCGCCTCTTTCCCCTTTATCCTATACAGCACTGAACCTTTCTTTTGAAATAAAAACATAGCTACTCATGCTAAAAGAAAGCCGTAGTTTCAGTATTTACATCAACTTGAATATAGAGTGTGTTTTATTGCTATGACTGTATGACTTACTTTGTGTCTCCTTCCTTGTTTCTGATACAAAGACTGCAATAGCAGGTTACTAATTGTACTGCCTTTATACTTTTACCCATTATAAAAAAAAATGTTGATTACATTATGACAGCTCATTACACAACCGATAAAATCCCTGGAGTCTTAATTAAAGATTCACCAAAGTCAGAAAACACAGAAGACCTTGACACAATATTATTTCTAATAAGACAAATTTACATCAACTTAGCAATGGTGGGACATTAGATAAGGACAGTGGTGGCGAACCTTTTGGAGGCCGAGTGCCCAAACTGCAACCCACAAGTCACTTATCTATCGCAAAGTGGCAACAGCAATTTAAACTAAATACTGTACAAACGTTTTAACTCATACATGAACATTATGGAAAATCCAAGTTGAAAATAAACTGTGAAGATAAACAATTTCATCCATCCTACTCCTGAAAAATTTATTCATTTTTTTAGAACCTCCCAGTTTTATTTTCTGTTTTAAAAAGCTAAAAAAGTAGGTTTAATGCTATTGTCTCATATGATGATGATTCAGCTTTTCCCATAGTCTCGCAGTTAGCAATCATGTGACGCCCAACAAGACAAATTCAGCAATCATGAGGCCCCCGACATGACAAATTCAGCAATCATGAGGCCCCCGACATGACAAATTCAGCAATCATGAGGCCCCCATCAAGACAAGTTCAGCAATCATGAGGCCCCCATCAAAACAAATTCAGCAATCATGAGGCCCCCAAAAAGACAAATTCAGCAATCATGAGGCCCCCATCAAGACAAATTAATCAATCATGAGGCCCCCATCAAGACAAATTAATCAATCATGAGGCCCCCAACAAGACAAATTCAGCAATCATGAGGCCCCCGACATGACAAATTCAGCAATCATGAGGCCCCCAACAACACAAATTCAGCAATCATGAGGCCCCCATCAAGACAAATTCAGCAATCATGAGGCCCCCAACAACACAAATTCAGCAATCATGAGGCCCCCGACATGACAAATTCAGCAATCATGAGGCCCCCAACATGACTAATTCAGCAATCATGAGGCCACCAACAAGAGAAATTCAGCAATCATGAACCCCCAAACCCCAACAAATTATGAGGCCCCCCAACAAAACAAATTCAGCAGTCATGAGGCACATAAATAGACAACATTTCACATAAATAGGCAGAATGCCCCCTTAATATGGTAGACACCTCTCACCTGGCTTCTGAAGTCTCCTCTACTGGCTGTTGTGCCTGGCTGGCCTGGCAATACTGTTTTTGGCTGGATTGGGGATGATGTGTGGGTTGAAAGGCCTGGCAGTGATGCTGTGGCCTGGCTGGTGGTGATGCTGGTTAGCTCTCTCGCCTTGCAGCGCTGGGTCCCCGGTTCGAATCCCAGCCAGGGCACTATCTGCAAAGAGTTTGTATGTTCTCTCTGTGTCTGCGTGGGTTTCCTCCGGGCACTCCGGTTTCCTCCCACATTCCAAAAACATACGGATAAGTTAATTGGCTCCCCCTAAAAAATTGGCCCTAGACTACAGTACTTACACTACATAATATATAGACATATGGCAATGGTAGGGATTAGATTGTGAGCTCCTTTGAGGGACAGTTAGTGACAAGATATATACATATATATACACTGTACAGCGCTGCGTAATATGTCGGCGCTATATAAATACTTAATAATAATAATAATGCTGTGGCCTGGCTGGTGGTGATGCTGTGGCCTGGCTGGCGGTGATGCTGTGGCTGGGCTGTTGGTAATACTGTGGCTGGGCTGGCGGTGATGGTGTGGCTGGGCTGGCGGTGATGGTGTGGCTGGGCTGGCGGTGATGCTGTGGCTGGGCTGGTGGTAATGCTGTGGCTGGGCTGTCGGTAATGCTGTGGCTGGGCTGGCGGTGATGTTGTGACCTTGCTGGTGGTGATGCTGAGCTTTGCTTGGCTGGTTGAAGCAAATGCTGGCCTGACTGGTGGTGATGCTGTGGCCTTTTTGACAGTGATTCTGGGCTGGTTGGCTGGTGGTGATGATGCTGGGCTGGCTGGCCTGGATAGTTTAGGTAGGGACAGGTGCCCCCTAGTTTAGGCAGCACCAGGAGCCCCCCAGTTTAGGTAGTGACAGGGCCCCCAGTTTAGGTAGTGACAGGGCCCCCAGTTTTAGGTAGTGAAAGGAGCCCCCCAGTTCAGGTAGTGACAGGAGCCCCCCAGTGTATGTAGTGACAGGTGCCCCCCAGTTCAGGTAGTGACAGGGACCCCCAAGTGTATGTAGTGACAGGACCCCCAGTTTAGGTAGTGACAGGAGCCCCCAGTTCAGGTAGTGACAGGAGACCCCAGTTCAGTTAGTGACAGGTACCCCCAGTTAAGGAAGTGACAGGGCCCCACAGTTTAGGTAGTGACAGGTGCCCCCCAGTTCAGGTAGTGACAGGTGCCCCCCAGTTTAGGTAGTGACAGGTGCCCCCCAATTTATGTAGTGACAGGAGCCCCCCAGTTCAGGTAGTGACAGGTACCCCCCTGTTTAGGTAGTGACGTGAGCCCCCCAGTTCAGGTAGTGACAGGTGCCCCCCAGTGAATATAGTAACAGGGACCCCCCAGTGTATTTAGTAACAGGTGCCCCCCAGTTTAGGTAGTGACAGGGACCCCCCAGTGTATGTAGTGACAGGTGCCTCCCAGTTCAGGTACTGACAGGGACCCGCCAGTGTATGTAGTGACAGGAGCCCCCAGTTTAGGTAGTGACAGGGACCCGCCAGTGTATGTAGTGACAGGAGCCCCCAGTTCAAGTAGTGACAGGTACACCCCAGTTTAGGTAGTGACAGGGACCCGCCAGTGTATGTAGTGACAGGAGCCCCCAGTTTAGGTAGTGACAGGAACCACCCAGTGTATTTAGTGACAGGACCCCCCAGTGTATGTAGTGACAGGAGCCCCTATTTTAGGTAGTGACAGGGACCCCCCTGTGTATGTAGTGACAGATGCCCCCCAGTTCAGGTACTGACAGGGACCCGCCAGTGTATGTAGTGACAGGAGCCCCCAGTTTAGGTAGTGACAGGAACCACCCAGTGTATTTAGTGACAGGACCCCCCAGTGTATGTAGTGACAGGAGCCCCCATTTTAGGTAGTGACAGGGACCCCCCTGTGTATGTAGTGACAGATGCCGCCCAGTTCAGGTACTGACAGGGACCCCCCAGTGTATGTAGTGACAGGAGCCTCCAGTTTAGGTAGTGACAGGGACCCCGCAGTGTATTTAGTGACAGGGACCCCCCAGTGTATTTAGTGACAGGGAACCCCCAGTGTATTTAGCAATAGGGACCCCCCAGTGTATGTAGTGACAAGAGCCCCCATTTTAGGTAGTGACAGGAGCCCCCCAGGTTAGGTAGTGACAGGTGCCCCCCTCACCTTAGTGACAGCCAGAGTCAGACCTCAGAATCAGCTGGCAACCAGTCGGCCAGTGAGAGCGGGCGCATGATACTCATAAACACCACGCTGCATATGCGGAAGTGATGTCACTTCCGCATATCAATGCGGTGTCTGCTAGGTCCTAGTGCCCGCACTCAGTGGTCGCTGGCTAATCAGAGGTCTGACACTGGGCTGGCTGGCAGCGGGGACGGCTGCGGGGGAGCAGCGGGCATGGCCGGGGGGGGGGGAGGGGGTCTGCAGCTGGCGGCCAGGGGGAGGAGCTGAATAATTCATTAAAATGGGCTTACTGTGGGCACAGGGTAAAGCCAAGAAACGTCTTACCCTGCTCCTGCAAAAGTCCCACCGGCATTAATTGCTATTCCCTCTCCAGGCCGCCATGGACTCTGGGGAGATTATTATTATTATTTATTGTATTTATAAAGCGCCAACATATTATGCAGCGCTGGACATTAGTTTAGGTTACAGACAATATTTAGGGGTGACATACAGCAATATGACAATACAGGAATACAAGAAAGACCAGATCACACAGCACAGTATGAGTACCAGGTAATGCTTAGTCACTGGATGGAGCATGGAGATCACACAGCACAGTATGAGTACCAGGTAATGCTTAGTCACTGGATGGGAGCATGGAGATCACACAGCACAGTATGAGTACAAGGTAATGCTTAGTCACTGGAGGGGAGCATGGAGATTAGGCAAGTTAGGTTCACTCAGATGCATATCATGGGTTCACAGTAATGGAGGTGCATGATCAG
This sequence comes from Hyperolius riggenbachi, assembly GCF_040937935.1. Taxonomy (NCBI): domain Eukaryota; kingdom Metazoa; phylum Chordata; class Amphibia; order Anura; family Hyperoliidae; genus Hyperolius; species Hyperolius riggenbachi. The sequence goes on from NC_090653.1 coordinate 277,669,889, forward strand.
GTAGGACACAAAAGGAGGAGGACCCTGCCCAAAGGCTTACAATCTAGAGGGAGAGGTAAGGACACGAATGGTAGGGGACCAGAGTTCAGCTGTAGGTTTAGAGCACTTGTGAGGGGTAGTAGGCCAGAGTGAAAAGGTGAGTTTTGAGGGCTTTCTTGAAGATGTTGAAGGAGGGGGCTGCCCTAATGGGTGGAGGTAGGGAGTTCCATAGTGTTGGAGCAGCTCTTGAGAAGTCCTGGAGGCGTGCATGGGACTGGGTGATGCGGGGGGCGGTTAGGCGAAGTTCATTGGAAGAGCGGAGTGAGCGGCTAGGTGTGTACCTCTGAGTAAGATCGGAAATGTAGGTTGGACAGGTTTTGTGGACAGATTTGTAGGTCAGGCACAGGTCAGGGAGATATGTAATTTGGCTTCCCGCTATTGCTGGTGGTCGAATTATGCTGTTTTTATCATAATTTGGGCACCGTCTCTCTCGCCGCTATAGCCGTAATTAAAATTCTGGCCTATGGCGGCATTGGTTGTGCCCAAATTTCCAGTGCTGTTTTTTCCTGATTTGCTGGCAGACATTTATTGCCGATTTGTTCAACAGTTGTGCCCCTCCAAAAGCTGGCTGACTGAGCCAGTCGTGGGCTACTGTGCAGTTGCTGGGAGCCTGCAAAGTTTAAATTTTCAGGAACTGCGCAAATGCAGAACGCTCTCTGTTAAGGGAGTGCAAACAAAGCGGTGTGCGGACCGAGACTGCGCATGCAGCTTTTGAAGGGGTGCAGCGGCTAAATGGATAGGCACAGATTGTTTGCTAGGGTACAGAAGGACTACAGGGGGCTAGAAGAAGCTCTGGGTGAGCTAAACTGGCCACCAGGGGCATAACTACAAATCATGGGGGCCCCTCAGAAAAACTTGGATAGGGCCCGCTTAATGTTTACAACCCTTCCCGTGGTGACCCTTACAACATGGGGATTTATCAAGGCTCATAAAACAAGTATGGCCATTTGGATCTTCACACTCATTACCTGGGCAGCCACAAAAACACCTGATCAGAGGAAAGAAGGTTAGTAGGTGGTGCCCTCCCACACCTCTGCGCCCCCTTCCTGCAGTAGCAGGGACTGCCCCCCCCCCCCAGTTACGCTCTTGTTGGCCACATTGGGTTTACATTAGGTTTCCTCCAGTTCTTGTCCTTGTTAGTCACCTGTACATCCAGAAGTGCTGCTCTTCAGCACAGGTTTAATCTTAGGGCCCGTTTCCACTATCACGGTTTCCGCCGCGATTCCGCAGAGTTTCCCCGCCCATGAATCGCACGGGGAAACTCTGCCATAGGGGATAACGGCGCCGTGGCCGAATCGCTTACGGGAGCGAATCGGCCGGAACCCCCCGCAATATTCGCGGCGGAGGCTGTGAATCCCATAGCCGTGCATGGCACGGCTCATGGGATTCGCCTGCGATCCCGCCCACCCGCTCAGTGCCGGCGTGCGTCTGCGAGACGCACGCCGCACTAGTGGAAACGGGCCCTAAAAGGGGAACTGAAGAGAGAGGTAAATGGAGGCTGCCATGTTTATTTCCTTTTAAGCAATACCAGTTGCCTGGCAGCCCTGCTGATCCTCTGCCTCTAATACTATTAGCCATAGCCCCTGAACAAGCATGCAGCAGATCAGGTGTTTCAGACTTTAAAGTCAGATCTGACAAGACTAGCTGCATGCTTGTTTCTGGTGTTATTCAGATACTACTGCAGAGAAATAGACCAGCAGGGCTGCCAGGCAACTGGTATTGATTAAAAGGAAATAAATATGGCAGCCTCCGTATACCTCTTACTTCAGTTCCCCTTTAAGTTTGACACTTATTTGGCCTTCATCAGTGCAAACTAAATGCACATTCAACCAACAAGGACTTAAAGAGAAACTCCAACCAAGAATTGAACTTTTTCCCAATCAGTAGCTGATACCCCATTTTACATGAGAAAGACAATGATTTTCACAAACAGACCATCAGGGGGCGCTGTGTGACTGATTTTGTGCTGAAACCCCTCCCACAAGAGGCTCTGAATACCGCGGTACTGCTGGCAAACTGCCACAATGTAACAATGTTCAGAGACAGGAAATAGCTGTTATTAGCTGTCTGTAACAGACAGAGCAGCTAGAAACAGCTAAATAACCTGCCCACAGTAACAATGTCACCATGTAATAAATGTCAGAATGTGAATCTGGGAGAGGAAAGATTTTACAATGAGCAAACACTGACTAAATCATTTATACATAATTATGGTAAAAAATGAAGCACTTTTTTTTACTACATTATTTTCACTGGAGTTCCTCTTTAAGGGAACAATTTGCATAGCTTCCTTTAAGCAGCCCTGAAGTGGAATTAAATACAAAATTGAAATGCTTACCTGATTAGTGGCACCATTCTAGCGCTGGGTGCCTCTTTATCTTCTGGCCACCAGTGAGGCTGTGAATGAGTGCAGCTGCACTGGGCATGTGTGAGTAAGGTCCGCACATGCTCAGTAGAAGGAAGCACTCCTGCATGGAGAGATTTTTTCCATACATCAATGCTTCCCTGCACTGGGCATGTGCGGAGTGCAGACTGTTCTTGTGCGCTTATTCAAGGCCTTTTTCCTAGTCAGATGAAGCCTGTTTGACCAGCTGGGTTGGATAGGTATAGAGGGACCCAGCGCTGGATCAGTGGGCTTGAGAAGGACCCGGGAAGCTTCCCGCTAAAGATGTAAATATTATTATTATTATTGATTTATAAAGCGCCAACATATTCCGAGGCGCTGAAAAAGTAACGAACAAACGTGAGGTACAAAATAATACAGGCAATGGTATACACCAGTGGTCCTCAAACTAAGGCCTGCGGGCCGAATGTGGCCCCCTGAGGCTTTTTTACCGCCCCCCCCCCCCACACACACACAAAATGTATTACTTTTAGATGCGGTCAGCTACATCTTTAAATATTGGTGGTCCGCATATAGAATAGCAGTGCTGGCGCCACCCATCCACATGGAAGCCAGAAAGTGGTAATTCGCTGGTTTCCAATCAAATTCCACATCAGGTGACACTGCTGTCCAATTAGACTGCAGGTTGTCACCTGGGTATGCTTCACTGTCTGGCCCACAAAGACTTCTACATCATTTTGTGTATACTCCGGCCCCCCAGCAGTCTGAAGTATGTTGACTCGGCCCTCGACCCAAAACGTTTCGGGACCCCTGGTATACACCAATATACAAAATACAGAATTGATACAAAATACAGAATTGATACAAAATACAGAATTGGTAATGACAGTGACAAAAGTAAAATGATGAATAAATGTGTAACAAATTCCAAGACACAAAAAGGTGAGAGAGCAATGCCCTTGCAAGCATACCATCTAAAGCAGTGTTCCCCAGCCCTGTCCTCAAGGCCCACCAACAGTGCATGTTTTGCAAATCCACAGAGGTAATCAGCTCTGCTGAGACACTAATTACCTCGCCTGTGCATGTTAGTGGTTTCCTGCAAAACATGTACTGTTGGTGGGCCTTGAGGACAGGGTTGGGGAACGTTGATCTAAAGCATCTAAAATATCTAACTTTAATATTTTCCCCCCACTACACGAAGGTAGGGCTGCTCAGAAAATAGGACAAGGGCTTTTAAAGTGCCCACTTATGCCTGTGCGAAGAAAAATGCCATAACACATTGATTATTTCACCATCAATGAACCTGCACTTCTTTAGGGCCCATTCACACCTAAAATCGATAAACGCAAAGGCTAAGCGATTTTCTGGCATTTTTTTATGAGTGCTTTCCAAGCGATTTTTCACTGTATAGAAAGCGTTTTTTCAGTGATTAGCTAATAGCTAATACTTAACACTGAAATGTCAATCGCTCAGAATCGCTCAGAAAATGTTGCATGCTACGCGTTTGCGTTTCAGCAAAATGCTAAACGCTTAGATGAGAGCAGAGCCATAGACAATACATTGAACAAGCGTTTTTTTGAAACGCTAGCACTTTTGAGCGATGTTGAAAGTGCTAGTAAAGCGCACAAGTGTGAAAGAGCCCTTAGCAAGGTTTATTTTCTGCCAATTAGATTGCATTTATCTGATCACTCGGGCGAACCCTCAATGATAATTGTACTGTTATTGAGTGGCTGCCACACACAAGGAGTGGCCAGTCACTGGAACCAGGTAGCTTGTTGTGTGCAAATGTGGGACCTTAGTTTGGTAAAAGGAAGCTACAGGCAAGAGAGATCTTAACCACTTCGGGACCACAGTCTTTTCGCCCCTTAAGGACCAGAGCCTTTTTCTCCATTCAGACCACTGCAGCTTTCACGGTTTATTGCTCGGTCATACAACCTACCACCTAAATGAATTTTACCTCCTTTTCTTGTCACTAATACAGCTTTCTTTTGATGCTATTTGATTGCTGCTGCGAGTTTTACTTTTTATTATATTCATCAAAAAAGACATGAATTTTGTCAAAAAAATGACTTTTTTAACTTTCTGTGCTGACATTTTTCAAATAAAGTAAAATTTCCTATACATTTGAGCGCGAAAGTTATTCTGCTACATGTCTTTGATAAAAAAAAAAACATTCAGTGTATATTTATTGGATTGGGTAAAAGTTATAGCGTTTACAAACTATGGTGCCAAAAGTGAATTTTCCCATTTTCAAGCATCTCTGACTTTTCTGCGCACCTGTCATGTTTCATGAGGGGCTAAAATTCCAGGATAGTACAAATACCCCCCAAATGACCCCATTTTGGAAAGAAGACATCCCAAAGTATTCAGTGAGAGGCATGGTGAGTTCATAGAAGATTTTATTTTTTGTCACAAGTTAGCGGAAAATGACAGTTTGTGACAAAAAAAAAAAAAAAAAAAAAGTTTCCATTTCTTCTAACTTGCGACAAAAAAAAATGAAATCTGCCACGGACTCACTATGCTCCTCTCTGAATACCTTGAAGTGTCTACTTTCCAGAATGGGGTCATTTGTGGGGTGTGTTTACTGTCCTGGCATTTGGGGGGTGCCTAATTGTAAGCACCCCTGTAAAGCCTAAAGATGCTCATTGGACTTTGGGCCCCTTAGCGCAGTTAGGCCGCAAAAAAGTGCCACACATGTGGTATTGCCGTACTCAGGAAAAGTAGTATAATGTGTTTTGGGGTGTATTTTTACACATACACATGCTGGGTGGGAGAAATATCTCCGTAAATGACAATTTTTTTATTTTTTTTACACACAATTGTCTATTTATAGAGATATTTCTCCCACTCAGCATGGGTATGTGGAAAAATACACCCCAAAACACATTATACTACTTCTCCTGAGTACGGCGATACCACATGTGTGGCACTTTTTTGCACCCTAACTGCGCTAAGGGGCCCAAAGTCCAATGAGTACCTTTAGGATTTCACAGGTCATTTTGAGAAATTTCGTTTCAAGACTACTCCTCACGGTTTAGGGCCCCTAAAATGCCAGGACAGTATAGGAACCCCACAAATTACCCCATTTTAGAAAGAAGACACCCCAAGGTATTCCGTTAGATGTATGGTGAGTTCATAGAAGATTTTTTTTTTTTGTCACAAGTTAGCGGAAATTGATTGTAATTGTTTTTTTTCACAAAGTGTCATTTTCCGCTAACTTGTGACAAAAAATAAAATCTTCTATGAACTCGCCATTCTCCTAACGGAATACCTTGGGGTGTCTTCTTTCTAAAATGGAGTCATTTGTGGGGTTCCTATACTGCCCTGGCATTTTAGGGGCCCTAAACCGTGAGGAGTAGTCTTGAAACCAAATGTGGCAAAATGACCTGTGAAATCCTAAAGGTACTCATTGGACTTTGGGCCCCTTAGCGCACTTAGGGTGCAAAAAAGTGCCACACATGTGGTACCGCCGTACTCAGGAGAAGTAGTATAATGTGTTTTGGGGTGTATTTTTACATATAACCATGCTGGGTGGGAGAAATATCTCTGTAAATGACACATTTTTTTATTTGTTTTACACACAATTGTCCATTTACAGAGAGATTTCTCCCACCCAGCATGGGTATGTGTAAAAATACACCACAAAACACATTATACTACTTCTCCTGAGTATGGCGATACCACATGTGTGACACTTTTTTGCAGCCTAGGTGCGCTAAGGGGCCCAACGTCCTATTCACAGGTCATTTTGAGGCATTTGTTTTCTAGACTACTCCTCACGGTTTAGGGCCCCTAAAATGCCAGGGCAGTATAGGAACCCCACAAGTGACCCCATTTTAGAAAGAAGACACCCCAAGGTATTCCGTTAGGGGTATGGTGAGTTCATAGAAGATTTTATTTTTTCTCACAAGTTAGTGAAAAATGACACTTTGTGAAAAAAACAATAACAATCCAATTTCCGCTAACTTTTGACAAAAAATAAAATATTCTATGAACTCATCATACACCTAACAGAATACCTTGGGGTGTCTTCTTTCTAAAATGGGGTCACTTGTGGGGTTCCTATACTGCCCTGGCATTTTACGGGCCCAAAACTGTGAGTAGTCTGGAAACCAAATTTCTCAAAATGACTGTTCAGGGGTATAAGCATCTGCAAATTTTGATGACAGGTGGTCTATGAGGGGGCAAATTTTGTGGAATCGGTCATAAGCAGGGTGGCCTCTTAGATGACAGGATGTATTGGGCCTGATCTGATGGATAGGAGTGCTAGGGGGGTGACAGGAGGTGATTGATGGGTGTCTCAGGGGGCGGTTAGAGGGGAAAATAGATGCAATCAATGCACTGGGGAGGTGATCGGAAGGGGGTCTGAGGGGGATCTGAGGGTTTGGCCGAGTGATCAGGAGCCCACACGGGGCAAATTAGGGCCTGATCTGATGGGTAGGTGTGCTAGGGGGTGACAGGAGGTGATTGATGGGTGTCTCAAGGTGTGATTAGAGGGGGGAAATAGATGCAAGCAATGCACTGGCGAGGTGATCAGGGCTGGGGTCTGAGGGCGTTCTGAGGTGTGGGCGGGTGATTGGGTGCCCGCAAGGGGCAGATTAGGGTCTAATCTGATGGGTAACAGTGACAGGTGGTGATAGGGGGTGATTGATAGGTAATTAGTGGGTGTTTAGAGGAGAGAATAGATGTAAACAATGGATTTGGGAGGTGATCTGATGTCGGATCTGCGGGCGATCTATTGGTGTGGGTGGGTGATCAGATTGCCCGCAAGGGGCAGGTTAGGGGCTGATTGATGGGTGGCAGTGACAGGGGGTGATTGATGGGTGGCAGTGACAGGGGGTGATTGATGGGTGATTGACAGGTAATCAGTGGGTTATTACAGGGGAGAACAGATGTAAATATTGCACGGGCGAATTGATAAGGGGGGGGGGTCTGAGGGCAATCTGAGCGTGTGGGCAGGTGATTGGGTGCCCGCAAGGGGCAGATTAGGGTCTAATCTGATGGGTAACAGTGACAGGTGGTGATAGGGGGTGATTGATGGGTAATTAGTGGGTGTTTAGAGGAGAGAATAGATGTAAACAATGGATTTGGGAGGTGATCTGATGTCGGATCTGCGGGCGATCTATTGGTGTGGGTGGGTGATCAGATTGCCCGCAAGGGGCAGGTTAGGGGCTGATTGATGGGTGGCAGTGACAGGGGGTGATTGATGGGTGGCAGTGACAGGGGGTGATTGATGGGTGATTGACAGGTAATCAGTGGGTTATTACAGGGGAGAACAGATGTAAATATTGCACGGGCGAATTGATAAGGGGGGGGGGGTCTGAGGGCAATCTGAGCGTGTGGGCAGGTGATTGGGTGCCCGCAAGGGGCAGATTAGGGTCTAATCTGATGGGTAACAGTGACAGGTGGTGATAGGGGGTGATTGATGGGTAATTAGTGGGTGTTTAGAGGAGAGAATAGATGTAAACAATGGATTTGGGAGGTGATCTGATGTCGGATCTGCGGGCGATCTATTGGTGTGGGGGGGTGATCAGATTGCCCGCAAGGGGCAGATCAGGGGCTGATTGATGGGTGGCAGTGACAGGGGGTGATTGACGGGTGATTGACGGGTGATTGACAGGTGATTGACAGGTGATTGACAGGTGATTGACAGGTGATCAGGGGGGATAGATGCATACAGTACACGGGGGGGGGGGGGGGTCTGGGGGGGGGTCTGGGGAGAATCTGAGGGGTGGGGGGGTGATCAGGAGGGAGTAGGGGGCAGATTAGGGACTTAAAAAAAAAATAGCGTTGACAGATAGTGACAGGGAGTGATTGATGGGTGATTAGGGGGGTGACTGGGTGCAAACAGTGGTCTGGGGGGTGGGCAGGGGGGGGTCTGAGGGGTGCTGTGGGCGATCAGGGGGCAGGGGGGGGGAAATCAGTGTGCTTGGGTGCAGACTAGGGTGGCTGCAGCCTGCCCTGGTGGTCCCTCGGACACTGGGACCACCAGGGCAGGAGGCAGCCAGTATAATAGGCTTTGTATACATTACAAAGCCTATTATACACTGTTGCAGCGGCGATCCGGATGCCAGTAACCCGCCGGCGCTTCCGAACGGCCGGCGGGTTACGGCGAACGGGGGGCGGAGCCAGTCCCCGGCGGCTGATCGCGTCACGAATGACGCGATCGCCGCATAGCCACTCCCGCAGCCGCCCCCGCCGATGGGCGTATTGCGGTCGTTTGGGACCGGTCTTTGCCGCCGCCCATCGGCTGGGGGCGGTCGTTAAGTGGTTAAAGTGAGTCTTAAAGAGACTCTGTAACAAAATGTTCATCCTTATTTCTTCTATCCTATAAGCTCCTATGCCTGTTCTAATGTGGTCTGGTTTACTGCAGCCTTTCCTACTTGCACAGTGGCTGTGTTATCTCTGTTATATGATCTAATCTTCTCTCCTCTGTCGGGTCTGTCGGGCTCAGGCAGTCTGGCTGGAATGTGCTGTGCTGCTTGTGGTTGGATAGAAGCTATACACACCCTCTCCAGCCCCCCTGCAAGCTCTGTGTGACTCACACACTCTGCTTACTTGAGCCTATCACAAGCTTTTAGCAGCCATGTCTTTTGTTTGTAAACACTGCCTAAAACTGGTAATTACAAGCCAGGATTGCAGCAGGGAGTGGCAGAAACAGCACAGAGGGGCCCAGGAGAACATAATGAATAGAATGGTATGCTTTTTATTGTAAGAATTTTAGAGTACAGATTCTCTTTAAGCCTTAATTAAGAAAAAAAAAATACTTACCTAAGGAGAGGGCCTATAGAGCTTTCCCGCCATCCTCCCGGTGTCCTCACTCCCCCGCAGACTCCTCCGTTTGAATCTCCCACCGCGGGAGACTTCGGCAGTCTTCAGAAGCACTCGGGCTCCCAATGACCAGCGGCTTTGTACTGCGCACGCACTGGTGCTCGAGAGAGGGCACTTGCGCAGTACGGAGCGGCCCCTCTTTGGAAGCCTCAGGCTGGGTACACACATGGCAGTGTGGGAAACGTAGCGTTTTGATGCATTTGTGTGTTTTTAGTGCGTTTTCCATGCATTTTCTATGCATTTGCGTTTTGTGTTTTTTTCCCCCACACATGCATTTTTCTTGGTTTTGCATACGGTTTTTTTTCATTTGTTTTTTTTTGTGTCACATGCGTTTGCGGTTCGCATATACAAAACGCATATGTGTTTTGTACGCATTTTGCATGCGTTTTTGATATGCGTTTTATGCAAATCACTAGGAAGTCAACAGGAAGCGGAAATACATCATCAAACCTGTTTTTTTTTTAAAGCATATAAAAACGCACGCAAAACGCACTAAAACGCAATACCTCTGCATCACCATTGACTTTCATTATATGCGTTTTTGATGCGTTTTTGAAAAATATGCAACAAAACCAGGGTTTTTAAAAACGCACTTTGCAAAACACAAGTATATGCGTTTTTACATGCAGCCCATTGACTTGCATTATGTGCGTTTTCGTGGCTAGCGTTTCTGCTTAGCGTGTTCCCTGCCAGAGCGCTTCCGAAGACTACCGAAGCCCACCCAATGCGGTAGAGAGCAGACTATGATTGTTTGGTCGTAGACTGCTAACAGGGCAGCCTGCGACTGAACGAGGACACCGTGAGGAGAACGGGAAGCCTCTATATGACCCTGAGCCTTCTCTCTTCTTAGGTAAGAATCTGTATGTTTTTTAAATTTTGCTTCAGACTCCCTTTAAGGTGCCCACTAATGATACAATCTTTTATATCGGGTAGCCTCCCCCTGTATAGATATTTAGATCAAGCCCCCCAAGTGTCCCGGATCCTGCGGGACTGTCCCAATTTGGGGGACGCTCTCCAGCGCTATCTCGCGCCCCTCCCCTTGTGTCCCGGCTGGCTGGGCAGAGAGGGGGAAAAAATTATTGAGGCGCCAGCTGCACCGATGCGGGATGCCGGCATCACATTCCTCCCTCCCTCTGAATGTGTCCCCCCTGCTTGCAGAGCAAGTGTGCACAGCGGAGCGGGCTGTCATCTTACCATTCAACCACGCGTACTGGCAGACGGCTCTTCTCTGCTTCCTGTGATGTCATAGGAAACAGGAAGCAGAGAAGAGCCGTCTGCCGGTATGCGTGGATGAATGGTAAGATGACAGCCCGCTCCGCTGCGCACATTTACTCTGAAAGCAGGGAGGACATGGGGGGTCACATTCAGAGGGAGGGAGGAATGATACCGGCCCAACATTTCGCATTGGCATGGCTGGCACCTCAATCATTTTTTTTTTGCCTCCTCTCCAGTGGCACTTTACTCCCCACCCACGGGCACGGTATATTGGTTATTTAATATGAAGGAATATTACCCAGGATAGAAATCTTTAAATCTTTATGGTATGCGTGTATAGGGGTGTGTTGGGGTGTGGCTAGGGGTGTGGTAGGGTGGTGTCCTGCTTTCTGATTTCAAAAAGTTTGGAGATATGGTTAGATTATTATTATTTATTGGATTTATATAGTGCCAACATATTACGCAGCGCTGTACAATAAATAGGATTACAGACAATGATAACAGGGGTGACAGCACAATACAGGTAATAGACAACAGATACAACAATACAGTTAATAAGCAATAAGATACTCAACACAATGCAGATAGTAATACAATGCCAGATCATACACTGGAGTGGTAGTGGTAAAAACTCAAGTTCCATAAATCTGGGTAAAGTGCAGTCAAGTATGATACACAAGGGGAGAGGACCCTCATATGCAGAGTATGGAGCAGACTTGGAGCATGCCACTCCCCTGTAAATGCCACCACAATCTTCACCATGTCCCACAGTTCAGTGTCTCCTCTCTGACTCCTCCAGCGGCGCGTGTAATGAGAGATGCCACTAGAGGGCATCATAGAGAGGAGACGCTGAACTGTGCAACATGGTGAAGATCCCGGTGGCACGTACAGGTTAGTGGCATGTTCCCCTCGCATACTCTGCAAATGGGCGGTTGAGAGGGCACTCAGGGAGGCACAGGTGCGCCCGCTCCGCAGCCTCTGTCAGCCCAGCCCTACACTCAATACTTGGTGGTTTTCTTTTAAAACAATCCTTCATATTAAAAGAGAGCCCGAGTTGGGCTCATAAAACTAAAAACAATTATGTTTTCATGACCTCTGGGTCACGACGCTGGAAGGAGAGAAGCTGCAGGGAGCGGCAGGGGTGTGGCCAGGGAGAGAGAGCTGCCCAATGGCAGCTCTGGAAATCCTGCAGGAATGCCCTTAGTGGGCATTTTGAGCAGGGAATCCCTCTCCTCCCATTGCCCTCCGAGATAGTGGCAAATATTGTCGCAAATCTCAGGGAGCTATAGCACGGTGGTGGTGGGTGGGGGGGCAGTGAGCATCGGTGAGGGGACACAGAGGTATATCATGAAGCAGAAAACATGCCTCTGTGTCCTATCCCCCCCCCACACACACACACACACACAAACTGCCTTGGGTTATCTTTAAAGGGAAGGTTCAGGGAGGGTGGGTTAAAAATAAAAATCAAATTCCACTTACCTGGGGCTTCCTCCAGCCCGTGGCAGGCAGGAGGTGCCCTCGCCGCCGCTCCGCAGGCTCCCGGTGGTCTCCGGTGGCGCGCCCGACCTGGCCAGGCCGGCTGCCAGGTCGGGCTCTTCTGCGCTCCAAGGCCCGGAACTTCTGCGTCCCACGCCGGCGCTCTGACGTCATCGGACGTCCTCCGGGCTCTACTGCGCATGCGCAGAACTACTGCGCATGCGCAGTAGAGCCCGGAGGACGTCCGATGACGTCAGAGCGCCGGCGTGGGACGCAGAAGTTCCGGGTCTTGGAGCGCAGAAGAGCCCGACCTGGCAGCCGGCCTGGCCAGGTCGGGCGCGCCACCGGAGACCACCGGGAGCCTACGGAGCGGCGGCGAGGGCACCTCCTGCCTGCCACGGGCTGGAGGAAGCCCCAGGTAAGTGGAATTTGATTTTTATTTTTAACCCACCCTCCCTGAACCTTCCCTTTAAGAAATTGAACATTGAGATGATGAGTACTAAATAAATTAAATGTAATTTAATTTAAATGAAAGAAAAGCAAATTAACAGACATTTCACTACTGGGTCCCCGTAGTCCTATGAGTATTTTGGAATATTTGGCAATTGTTTATCCTGAGAACTATTACTCCTCTGTCAATAGTTTGGGTAATACATTTTTCTCTTAGACACAAATAGACAGACATGTGATCCCAGAGGAACTGTGGTGCCGTGCTACTGAAAATTGCTCCCCTGGTGCATCCTGGTCATGTTTCCTCTTCTTTAAGGCTCAATTAGTCATCCGTCTAATTATTTACTTTCCTGTATGACTTATCCCTGGGGAATAACAGGAGCTAGCGAGGTTTTTAATGTTCTGTAGAGATGTCGTGAACATCAGATTTTGGGTCCGCGAACGTCGAATCCGAACATTTCGGAAAAGTTCGGATTCGCACGTACCGGGTGAGCCTCCATAGACTTCAATGGGCAGGCGAATTTCACAAACTACAGAGACTTTTTCTGGCCACAAAAGTGATGGAAAACTAGTTTCTAAGGCTCTAACACCTGGACAGCGGCATGGCGGAGGGGGATCCATGGCAAAAGTCCCCACCAAAAATTACAGAGTTGAAGCAGAGTCGGGTTTTAATCCCTAAAGGGCAGAAATCCCACATTTGAGGAAAAGGGCTGCTTTAAAATGTCCATAGTAGTAATGTAAGGGTTATGCCCACTTCACACTAACAGAGCAAACGCTGCGTTTACCAAGATTGAGCTCTGACAGGTCTGTAAGGCCCTTAGGTGTGTGGGCCCTGCATGCGCCCTCAACTGAGGCAGACTGGCTCAGTGTACAGCTGAATTTTTATTTTTCTTGGGCCTATTTGTGAAAGTTTTTGATAAAAAAAAGTTTTGAGAAGTTATTTATGTATAGATTTGTTATTTATAACAAATTAAAAAATACAAATGTATAAAAAATACAAAATGTCAAGGTAATATTTATATAATTTCAATGATAATTTTCAAAAAATGTTAAGTCAGCAGGTGTCAGGCTGGCAGCAGGCCTGCCTGCCATTGGTGATGGGGGTGATGAGGTGGTGTCGCCCAACTCCAATGCGGAGTCATGCAGTGGAGGCTTGCCGCCAGTTGCCATTGGTGTTCAGTGGGTGGCAGAGGCTGGCACCAATTCCACTACAGAGTCACACAGTGGAGGCTTGGAAGCAATGAAATGCAGGCTACCTGAAAGTCCATCATGGTGTCTGAAGAACCAAGAATGAGAAAGGAGGGTGGTGGTGGTGGCTGCTGTGCATGAACTGGCACCCTCCTTTTTTTTTTTTTAGTTTACCTTGTTTGACAAAGTTATTTTTGAAAAATACATGCATTTAACATATTTGTGTTTTTGACATTCTGAAAATTGAAAAAAAAACTTCTTATGAGATAAAATTCTATAATGTTTTATTTTTCTGAAATGTTAAGACAGCAGGTGTCAACCAGGCTGGCAGCAGGCCTGCCTACAATTCCTGGTGGTGGTGCCACCAAGTCCACTGCAGAGCCACGCAGTGAAGACTTGCAAGCAATGGATTCGCTTCTCGGCCTTTTTGCTAAGAGCAAGTGTAGTATCTTTTTTTAGCAGTTTCAGGGGAAGTTAGCTCTGACACCCCACAGTGATGAACCGAGGAGGGGGGGGAGCACCTTGAACAAGTGATCAGGGGAGTAGAGATGCCTGCGCCAAAGGGAGAGGTTCCCCTCTTTGGTGGGACCAGGGGCAACCCATGTACGTTTTTGGTGGTGAACCATACTGTCACCAACTGCGACTGGGTGGATTTCTTCCTGCTCTCCCACTATGTCAGGCAAGGATGTGCCATTCCCACTCACTACATATGTGTAATGAACACAGCAAACCTCAGCCCTGACCATCTACAAAGGTTGACTTTCAAATTGTGCCACATGTACTGGAACTGGCCTGTGACCATTTAAGTGCCAGCACCCTGCAAATATGCCCACAAGCTGCTTTTTCTGTCCGGGCAGTTCCTTCACCATGAGCCTTCCATTCAGCTGTGTGATAAGTTCTTCTTTCTTTAAAGGGATACTGTAGGGGGGTCGGGGGAAAATGAGTTGAACTTACCCAGGGCTTCTAATGGCCCCCCGCAGACATCCTGTACCCACGCAGCCACTCACCGATGCTCCGGCCCGCCTCCAGTTCACTTCTGGAATTTCTGACTTTAAAGTCAGAAAACCACTGCGCCTGCGCAGCTGCATCCTCGCTCCCGCTGATGTCACCAGGAGTGTATTGCACAAGTCCAGTATGGTCTTTGGTCTGCGCAGTATGCTCCTGGTGCCATCAGCGGGAGCGGCGACACGGCAATGCAGGCGCAATGGTTTTCTGACTTTAAAGTCAGAAATTCCAGAAGTGAACTGGAGGCGGGGCCGGAGCATCGGTGAGTGGCTGCGCGGGCACAGGATGTCTGTGGGGGGCCATTAGAAGCCCCGGGTAACTTCAACTCATTTTCCCCCGACCCCCCTACAGTATCCCTTTAAGTGTTGGGAACAACAGGCATCATTTTTTGCCCATCGCCCACACAATTACCTTGCTTTGAATAGCCTTCCCTTTTGTTTTTATTGTTCTGCCCAGGGATCATGCTCTAGATTTCTTCCAAAACTGATTTAGCTTGAAATAACCTTTTTTTTTATGGAGGAGGGGGGGTTTACAATACAAAATAAACAAAACAACAGTTAATGTGTTGAGTGGGAGTATCCCAATCAACCGGGCTTGGGCATCACAATATGCTTACTAAGAAGTGCATACAAACATCAAGAGGAGCTTACGGTTTAAAAGTGGTGAGACCTCTGTAACAGTTCTGCCAGTTTGTGCTTATAGCGAGGGTCCAGTAGCGTTGCCACCCAGTACAGGTCATTCTCCTTTAACCATTTTTATATGGGGTTCCCTCCCTCAACAGGCAGGACAACATGAAAGACTCCATTTGAACAAATAATGGATGCAGAGATAGCCAGCTCCTCTTCCTGACTGTGGTCACGAAAAGGTCTCCTCCTCCCCCCAGTCCCTCAGTGACAATGTTCTGTCTGGGATGTATCACAGACACAGAGCTATGTAATAGTGCAAATACAATACAGTGATAACAGAAGCCCTGGAGCTCCACCATGCTAACTAGCTATGCGACCATGCAGCCACGCGAGATTGGGCGGTAACAGGTCTGTAAGGCCCTTGTGCCGGTGCAGCATGCACGTTCAACTGAATGGATGGTAGCAAGCAGACTGGCTCACTGTACCTATTATTTTCTTTTGTTTTTTTTAAAGCATGTCAAATTCATAAAAAATTATTTCTAACGTTACGTTGTGTTTTGTAATCAGGTGTCTCTAGTTGGGTGTTGAGCTTCCCATGACTCAGTTTCTTTTGGCAGAGATTGCAGATGGCATTGCCGGTATCAGAGGCACACAAACAAAACAAAAAATGCCACACTGGTGAGCTTTGGAATGTCGGCATTTGGGTGGTGGCAACAGCAGGCGTTGAATGGCGTGTTGAATGGATGACCCCAAGTGTATCACTAAATGCATCATGTATGAATAACTGACACGTCAAGTGGAGCAGCTGTGTTGCTACTGCTAGTAGTGGTAAGTTTTTGTGGGGTACCACAAGCAGAGCAGGAGGAGGACGCTGCGTCAAGGAGGTTCTTTGCGGAAGCAGTAGAAGATGTGGTGCTCTGTGTAAGCCAGTCAACCACGTCCTCAGAATTTTGGGGCTTGAGGGAACGTGCCGTGCAGTTGTGGGAAAAAAGGTGCTTTTGTATGGCCCACGATTCAGAGTAAGTTAGCACATGTGTGGCTCTGTGCAGTGATGCATGGATACCCCCGATCACCGATTCAAGTAAATCCGGCCACGGCAGTATTGAAATCTGGATACGCCATGATCGTGATCTGGATTTGAAGCGGACTTACGAATTCGATGCGGATTTTAGCCATGATTGCCGGTAAAAGCCGTAATCACGGCCGTGATGACAGATTTGACTTTCACGTTAATAGCAAAGCCCCCGTACATGCTACAATCACCAACATTGCATGGATTATCAAGTTGAGAAGTGGCTGCAAAAAATTCAAAAAGAACCTTTAGTTTTTGAGAAAATCGATTTTAAAGTTAGATGAACACTTTAAATGCGGCTATTAATTGGTAATAATTGGTTTTAAACACGGAAATACACTTTAAGCAATCACAGAGTCCCCAAGCAGAGTCCCTAGCAAACTACAACCATGCAGGCAGGTGATGAGTCCCAATGGCACCTGATGGTGGTACCACTGGAGGTGGATGAGTGGACGACACCACAAAAACACCCATATTTTCTTTTTTTCTTTCAGCGACAGCAATGACATGGCAGCAGAGTTGTCCGTGGACCTGGTGGTGGGAACACAGCCTTTAGTAGTGAATTACAACATCAGCCGAAGCAGGAGGAGAACTAAGCAGTCAGCAGCAGCACAGAAGACTATGGCACCTCACTGGTGGTACCACAGCATGATAATGCTGCCCAAAAATTATATGCATCCATGGACCCTGCCAGTGGGAACACAGACTGCAGTAGGGAAATTATGCAGGAGAACAGAGGCACCAAAAGGATAAAACGAAGCTAAATGAGCTTAAAAACCAAATTCTTGGTAAATAGAGGAGGTAGTGGTGGACTTACCTCCTCCAAGTAGACACACAACGACTGTAGTAAAGACAGTCAATATATTTTATTTATGAACTCCAAATATGCAACGCGTTACGCAGGTTTGATCCCGCTTCATCAGGCAATAACAACGGAGCAATAGCTGTAAACAGAGATAATTGGCTCATAACCCATGTGTCCCATAACCCAGTCATTAAATTGTATAAAAATAATATATATACAAAAACTTATAACTATAAATAAATATCAACCATTAGAGGTGAAATAGGTATTAAATAGTGGGGGTGATTGGGATAAAGACAGTGGAAAAGGTAATTGTGGGCAGTGATGAGCAAAACTGTTAATGTTCTTTTCACATAAAATCTTGCAAAAATAATGTTTAATTCAACATTCAAGTAAACAATTTTGGGAAAAAATTCTCGTTAACTTGCGCGGTTTTTGCGTACATTGCACATTTTCTTATCTACAGAGAGCGACTTCTTCTTCCTGAGTGGGGTCAGGAAAATCTCCCCACCTGCCTTTACAGTGGTTGCCTAATGGTGGTAACCCTGGTTTGTGAGTATTAATATTTACTCTATCTAGTAACCATTTACCAGTACATATTACACTATTGGGGCTCTTGGTGTTCCTTGCAGTAGGGAAATGGTGCAGCAGGAGGAGCAGCGTGTGTCAGCAGCAGCAGCATATGGGGCCATGGGACATGATGGGTGGCACCGCAGCAAATAAATTAATGAACCAGGCCAATTAGGAGTATGTTGTAACTTGTTAAAAAGCCAGGCATTATTCAAATTCCCAGCCACTTCATGTCCCCCTGTTGCCGACAGCAGGGGCCAGGAACTCACCTTCCACCCAAGTCTGCTTAATTTTGAGGAAGATGAGTTTGTCCACAGAGGCGTCGGACAGCCGAGAGCGCTCCACGGTGACCATGCCACCGGCCGCACTGAAGCATCTCTCGGAAAGAACACTGGAAGGGGGGCAGGACAGGACTTCCAGGGCGTACTGAGCAAACTCCCTCCAGAGCTCCAGTCTCTTGACCCAGTACTCCATGGGGTCCACGGGGCTGTGGGTGTCAAGCCCGGTGAATGACCCCATGTAGTCAGACACCATGCTGGTCAGTCGCTGGAGCTGGTTGGAGGAGGATGCTGTGTCTGGCACCTCTGCTCTGGGCAGCTCCACTGTATATAGGCTCTTCGTTAGGCTCAGCAGGTCTCCGGGGCGTCGGATGCTGCTGCTGCTACTGCTACTGCATGACTGACTGACACTGAACCAGTCTGCTCAACAACTGTTTTACAAAGGCATCTGATCGCAAAACACAAACAACAATGGTATGCACACATTAATAAAAGCAGCACACAAATGCAAAGCCACCCTCCTCCTGGTCCAGCAGCATCTTCAGCCACAGCAACCTCTGCTGTCCTTGCACCATTTCAACCACTCAATCACAAGAAATTGTATGCGTGCTTAACATCAAGCTTAACCCTTACAAGTCTGGCTGTGCAAATCTGGCTAAAATGGCTTATCATGAGACATGCTCACGCAAAAATGCATTTGCTTTCGGGGGGGCATTGGGAAGCCTCCCCGTGGCGCTCCTGGATAGTGCTATAAAGCATGAACTAATTCCCGCAGGGCAACCGCTTTGCGGTATTAGTTTTTGACCCTGCAAAGTTTGGCATGCGAAAGCAAATGCATTTTTGCGTGAGCATGTCTCATGATAAGCCATTTTAGCCAGATCGAGGTCATGTCCTTTCATCACATGCATTGCGATTGGTTCAGAGAAGCTTTCTTTCTCTTTCCCAATCGCCGGAACGGAAAACCGCCAAAGGTGCACGGGCTGCGGCAAACTAGATGAGAATTATCGTCCAGTTTGCCTTTATCTGCGCCTATCTGGACAAAAATACTCATCCAGATAGACTTAAGTGGTTAAAGTTTGACTTTCTGCAAAAGCCAGATTTGTTGGCCGGGGGTTATGGGGATTGGGTGGATCTCGCAGGGCAGCACACAGTACACAGAAGAATGCACCAGCCTCCTTAGAACATAACTTAGTTTATTGAGTGGTATTCGGGTCAGTTGTCCTTTAATTAGTCTGAATTCTGAACCCTGCATTCGGAAAACTCGAATTATGTAGAGCACCGCACTTTAGCACCCAAGCCAATAAACAGGGTCACGGGGAGGTCACTCATGCCGTGCTTCATGTGACTCTGCTGCTTCCTTCTTATGACTTGGAAGGAGGAAGCATCGAAGTCACATGAGCGCAATGTGGACCACAACCCCGTGATCCCGTCCACTAACTTGGGTTCCAAATCGAACACCAACACTACTGAAAAATAGTCAAAAACATTCTGTATGAGAAGCACAGTGGGAGCAGGGAAGGAGCAAGAAGTGAGAAGAAAAATAGGTAATAGGTCATTATTTATTTCAGAAACTTAAATAGAGCAAGTATTGACCTTGAACAAGAAACAGCTCAATCTGCAAATCTGTGTTTTAACAAACTAAAATAAGAATGTTGGAGTCAAAGAAAGTCCTGGTTAGTAGCAACGACCTCTAATTTTCAGTCATTTTTGCATTGAAATTTGCATTTTTATTTAAATCTTTATATTTATGAAATTTTACAAGATACACATTGCAAAAAATAAAGATGTTTTAGAAAATTTTTTTCATGCCCAATGACTTTAATGCATTTGTAAAAAAAAATGTGTTTCCTCATGCCCATAGACTTCAACCCATTTGGTGAAAATTAGTTTTTTCGTATCCTGATATTTTTGCGAATATTTTCATACGTGCATAAACATGACATTTTCGCAAAGAATATTTATCGGTGGTCTTCAGAAATCAATAATAGCAGACTGGGTATGTATCCTGGTGCGATTGGCCATAAGTTTTTTGTAACATGACATGTGGGAGACAGAAAGGGAAAATTGACAGCTGCTCGCAGACGGGACATTCGTGGTTTTATGGAGGAGAAGTCTAAAAAATCTGGAGGAAGCGGAGAGAGAATGGAGGAAACTCTTACTGAACCTTGGGGGGAAGATGGTAGCACTAGTAATGAGTGTGTATCTGCTAAAAGCCCTGCAAGAAAAAGGAAAACTCTATCAGGTGCTGAGTTGAAGGAGGAAAAGGAGGATTGGAAGGAGAGAGTAAAATCCTTACCAACTTTGTCTGATATGGAGGTTTTGATTGGACGTCTGTAAAAATCGTTTCATATGGAAATGATGGAAATTAAAAATGAGGTGATGAGTATTGGTCAGAGAGTAGCAGCAGTGGAGGATAGGGCAGATAAAATGGAACAAACTGGATTAGAAGTATCTTCCCAGATTAATCTGCATAATAAAAAGTTTGATGAGATGTTGTCCCAATTGGACGATTGTGAGAATCGGAATCGCAGGCAAAATATCGGAATAAAAGGGCTCTCTGAAAATGTTGATCCAGCCAATCTGAAAGAGTCAGTTTTGAAGATTTTTAGAGATTGTCTGGTGGGGGAGGGGGGAGTGCTGTTGTGCCTTTTTCAAATCCCTAGGAGGGGTCTTTAAGGGGATGGAGACAAAGAGAATAGGGTTTTCTGGTGGGGGGTGTCCTGAGTGGAAAATTGGGTTGTTTTTTTCTTTCTGCATTATATTGTTTTATTATTATCTTTTCTGTTTTTTTCCTTCTTTCTCACCTTCTAGTCTCCTCTAAGCAATTAAGGGAATACGTGTTAGATGTCTCATTGTGACATTAGATGTCTCATGTGACATTTTGAGGATCCTCTCTTACAATGTTAAAGGTCTTGGTTCTCCAGTTAAGAGGGGGAAATTGTGGATGGAGTTCCATAGACCCCAGGTCCTTTTTTTTGCAGGAAACCCATTTTTGTGGAAATAAGATGCCTGGTATGCCCTTGTCCATATTTGATAGATTTTTTTTTCAAACTCCCCAATTAAAAAAGCTAAAGGGGTTGGCGATAGCATTGAGTAAGTCTTGTCCATTTGTACTCTTAGATAAAAAGAGTGATGAGATGGGTAGATTTATTTTTTTGAAGGGTCAATTAATGGGTCAAGTGTATACTTTTGTCAACATATACACACCTAATGAAGCACAATCTACTTTTTTCAGATTGGTGCTTGAACAACTTGAGGAGTTCAGGGAGGGATGTGTGGTATTTGGGGGGGATTGCAATTCGGTCTCTGAGCCTAAAATGGATGTGTCATCGGGATCTAGGAATATTACGGCTGTAGCTAACAAAACTATTAAAAAGATTTTTCAAGATGTCCATCTTATAGATGTATGGAGAGCACTTTTTCCTTCGGTGAAGTACAATTCATTTTTTTCGCATGTTCATAAAATTTACACAAGGATAGATATGCTGTTCTTAGACCAATTTTTTTTAGATAAAGTAAAAGGGGCAGGAATAGGGAATATAACTATTTCAGATCATGCAACAATATTGGTTGATTTGGATTTTATTGGTTAGAAATAGGCATGACTGGCATTGGAGACTTAATTGCAATCTTCTAGATGATATAGAAGTTAAAGATAAGATCAAAAAAACATTAGTGGAGTATTTTGAGGATAATGAGTTGGATGGTATGGACAGGGGCATAGTATGGTCAGCACACAAGGCGGTGGTAAGGGGGGGGGGAGGGTCTTTATTTCCTTAGGAGCCAAGAAAAAGAAGGAATATAATGGTAAAATTACAGAATTGTTATTGGAAATAGGAAAATTGGAATTAGCGCATAAGGGATCATTAGACCAGAAGGCCCTAGATGAATAGTGCAAGAAATAAATTGTCAGAATTATTGGAGGGCAGATTGAGGGAGAAAAATAGAATTTATTCTGCCAAATGGTTTGAACATGCTAATAATATTCCTAAAATTAAGGATAATGGGGGGGTTGTTGAGCTGCATTGTATGGTCTTCCAAAAAATGGAACTAAGGATTTTGATAAGTGGATGTGGAAATATTTAGAGGAATCTGAAATGGTTAAAATATCACAGGAAATAGAGATATAATGAAAAAAGAAATACGCGAGGAGGAGGTGTTAGCTATGTTAAAGGCTATGAAAGCTATTCACCAGGTCCCGATGGTTTTTCAAAGCAATATTTTACCAATTTCAGTGATGTGTTAGTGCCTCCTATGTGTAGATTCTTTAATTCCCTTAAAGAGGGTAAAGTAGTGCCCAGGGATGTGTTAGAAGCCCATATAACAGTTATACATAAGAGTGGAAAAGATCCGGCTTTATGTCAAAGTTATAGGCCTATATCATTATTGAACTTAGATATAAAAATGTTTGCAAAAATTTTAGTTGAGAGAATTAAGCCATGGCTGGGATAGGTAGTTCAGGGAGATCAGGTAGGTTTTGTCCCAGGGTGGGAAGGATAATGTAGCAGAGGCGATTGGCATTTAAGTGGTCTTTGATGAAGGAGGTTCCTATGATGGTATTATCGATGGATGCGGAGAAGGCATTCGACAGGGTGAACTGGGATTTTATTATGTCTGTTCTAAGATATGTGGGATTAGGAGAGAACATGTTTAAAGAGAACCAGAGACGAACCACACTCATGTATTTTATTACATTTATCAGTGGGAACATGACAGTAAACACCTACCCTGCTTTTAGTTTTATTCTTCTCAGTCTAATCTATCTGTTATCAACTGTGATAAGAATCCACCGACTGATTCAGTCTAGGTTTGACCTGGAATCATTATAGCTGAGTCACTCTTCTGTGGAGTCTTTTCAAGCCCAAGCCTGCCCCCTCCTGGCCCCCTCCTCAGAGCTGTTGACATGGGAGGGGCTGCTGCTGCCGAGAAAGAAGCTCTGAAACAGACAAGTGTATCTGTGTGCATTGTGCAGCCAGTCATTATCTACTGTATGCAGTTTCATTCCTACACTTTCTACAGGCAGCCACACAGCATACCAGAATAATAGTTGAAAGCAGACAGATGAAAGGCTGCAGCAGCCCTGCTTGTCTATAGTCTCATAGAGGCTAGACAGCACATCCAGAACAACTCATAACCCGGAAGCAGAACAGGTATGAGCCGGCGGCCATATTGGATATTTCTTGGAGCAATAATGGATAAAAAAACACTCAAAAAGGCACACCAGAGTGGCGAAATTATCAGGTACAGCATTTATTCTTTACAAGCTATCAACTGATATGTTTATTTTGTGTGAATCGTTCATCTCTGGTTCCCTTTAAATGGGTGGGTGCACTTTATTCGAGCCCAACTGCAAGGGTTAGAGCGAATGGGGCCCTGTCGGATGCCTTCTCCTTGTATAATGGAACGAGACAGGGTTTCCCCTTATCACGGGTTATTTTTATTTTGACCTTAGAAGTTTTTTTGTGCACTGTTAGGAGATCTGGGAATATACATGGGGTTAGAGTTGAAGGAGTGGAGCATAAGATATCGGCATTTTCTGATGATATATTGTTTTATATTTCGGGGCCTCTGGTGTCGCTGCCAAATTTGGTGTAACACACTTACCTTCCGGCGGCAGGTCCCGTGACGGCTCTGGCGTGGTCCGAGCGAGCGGCGGGACTGACATCCTCTAGCGGCATCCCTGGCTTCCCTCCAGCGGTGTCTTCCGGCTCATATGAGACCCAAAGTTCGCATCGCGCACGCTGGTTCTTGGTCCTAGCTAGGTTCCTTGAGCTACATCATATATGGTGGTACTCACCATATATATGTACTCTAGTTAGTCAGTCGTTATTTGATCATTGATAGCTGTAATTGTAATTTCTCGTAATATCCTTCTGATTTTATTGAATATTATTCACTAGTGACCTTAGCCCGTTTGAAAACGGGCTAGATCTGTCTCCGCGCGCCTGCCATGCACATGCACGCTCCCGCCTGCCACATTGCACACCCGCTCACACGCCCGCCTGGCTGCGTCCCTCTCGTCCTCCCTGTGTGAGGCTGGGTCCATGCTGCGCACATGCGCAGTAGCATAAAGCACGGGCCCAGCTACACTGAGACAATTATTATAGAGGATTGTGATTTATCTGTGTACCGACCTTCTGCCTGTTTCCTGACCTCGCCTCTGTCTAGCCCTTTTGTACCGCAGCCATCTGATTTCTGTTACCGACTTGGCCTGTCCCTGACTCTGTTACTGTCTGATCCTCTCAATACGACTGACATCTGATACACGTGTATGACCCAGCTTGAATTAGACTACGTTTAGCTTACGACTTTGTACCTCGATATCGATACTTGTGCACAAGTTCAGACCGGTCTGAGACTACACATTGTACTGTTATTGTGTATTTATCTGTACCTTATATCGTCACACACCAGCGTGATATTTGGTTAAGGAAATTGAGAGATATGGTATTTTTTTCACATTTTAAGATTAATATGAATAAATCTGAAGCACTGAATGCGTCATTGGCACCAGGAGTTTTGAAATTGGTAGAAATAAATTTTTTATTTACTTTTAGAAAAGAGGCAATTAAATATTTAGGAATAATGTTACCTAGTGATTTATCGAAGTTATACTCTTTGAATTATCTTCCATTATTAGGATCAATTAAAAAAGACTTGGAGGGATGTTGTGGAAAGGGTTTTTCATGGTTTGGGTGTATAGATATTGTTAAAATGAATATTTTGCCTAGGCTGGTGTTTTGCATGTCCATGATTCCAATTTGTGTGCCTGCAGCTTTTTTCAGATCACTTTAAATCAATTCTTATTAGGTTTGTTTAGCAGACGAAGCCCCCAAGATTGGCGTATGAGATTTTGATATGTCCTAAAGAAAAGGGGGGTTAGGGCTTCCGGATCTGAAACTTTATTATAGAGCTTGTGTATTAGTAAGACTTTTCGATTGGACGTAAGGAGGTGGAGGAAAGAGGTGGGTAGAAATGGAAAAGGAATTGGTTGGATTAGATTTGGCTAAAGTTTTTTGGCTCCCGGGGAAATTTAGAGATCTACCAAGATGGAAACCCATGTGCAATAAAAATGTATTTAAGGTGTGGGATGTTGTTAATAAAAGGGGGGGGGGGGGGGTCTATGGGAAGTTCCTTGATGACTCCTTTGGGGGGGGGGATTCTCCTTTTTTCTGCCAGGGAAAGAAAGGGGTTTTTTTTGGATCATGGTGTGAGAGGGGAGGTGTAATCTTAAGAGATATTATGAATAATGGAGTAATTAAAACTTTAATCTGGTTGCGTACTCAATTAAAACACTTTTTGGCGGAGAAGGGGAGAAATCTTTCCATTTGTACCGAATTATCAGAATTTGAGAAATTATTAGTGAAGGAGGCTCCTCCCATGCATCTTATATCATTATTATATAAAGAGTTGAATAAATTGAGGGAGGGAGAATTTCCTAAATATTTGAGTAGATGGGAGGAGGACGCTGGCATCTCTTTAGATGATGGGTTGAAAAGGTAAATATGTACTTTGGCCCATTCTACATCAATTAGTTCTAGAATAAAAGAAATTAACTTTAAATTATTGACAAGATGGTATAGAACACCGGATAGATTGGTGACAATGTTTCAGGGGGTGAGTGATAGATGTTGGAGGGGGTGTGGAGCAAAGGGGACTTTAATGCATTTAGCAGGGGAGTGACCAGTAATATCGGGTTTTTGGAAGGGTGTGTTGGATTGTATTGGGAAATTATGGGAAGATTGTGCAGATTGGGACCCAGTAAAGGATGGATGCTGCATGGAACATCTATGTCTATAGGTAAATATAAGAGATCTTTTGTTCCCCAGCTCTTGATTGCGGCTAAAAGTTTAATCCCAGTTAGGTGGAGATGCCAGGGTTCTCCAACCCTGAAAGAATGGGTTGAGAGGGTTAATATGGTGAAGAGTATGGAGAATCAGATTGCTTTGCAGCAGGATATATTAGAAGCATTTAATGTAAAATGGGGAAAATGGAGAGAATTTCAAGATACTAAGTGTCATAGACTGCACGGGCGGTCCTTGATTGGGTCAATCGCTCAGAGTCAGAAACTCGGTCTGGCTGTCGCTTTGCGCATAGATGCCCATATGTGGATTCGCAATCTATGAACCGACTAGCCGAGAAGAGCGTTCTGACTCCAAAGGATTCACCACACACGTACAATTCAAATGCTCGCCACCACATGTGAGTCAGGACATGACTGTAAATATATTAGCACACTGCGAACACTGCAAGTTAACCCTTAGCTGTATGCAGGGATCGGCGCCAGATCTGTCTATCTGTGCCCGATTCAAGCATACGAGTTATAAATACAAGATACTCTAGAACAGCCTTTCTCAACCTTTTTACCCTGGAGGAACCCTGCAGATAACTTTTGGATCGCAAGGAACCCCTGCAAACAATGTTTTGGTCTCGAGGAACCCCTGCATTTATTTAGCAGGAGGCGTGGTCTTTAAAAGTATGTGTGGCTGTTTATTTCACTACCCCCTATTACACTGCCACTCATTATACTGTCTCCTGAGCCCCCAATTTAGTGCTTCTTGTTACAGTACCCCCTATTATAGTGTGCTCTATTATACTTCCCCCACGATGGGGGAAAATGCCAAGGAACCCCTGCAGAGTACTCAAGGAACCCTGGTTGAGAAAGCCTGATTTAGAACACAAGGTAACGGTTTCGGAGGAGTACATACGATTGTGTATGTTCAGGAACAGGTCATAACCGTAAAAAGATTTTTAAACGTATTAATACCAAAAATGCATTACATACATTTACATACACTAACATATACACACAAAGCTTAAAGTAAAAGGGAATAATTGTGAAAGGTTTACTTAGCCGAAATGCAGTCTGTGTGGAGATATTTCCTTCTGGGAAAAGAAATGCAAGGTCCTTGGTTTCAGAGTCATAGGCCTTCAGGTATATTTTGTAATCCAAGCAGATGTTACAGTTCCAAGATGGCCGCTAACCACATGGTCCTCTGGTTAGCAGCAGCAGGCTCTCGTGAAGATGGGACTTGGAGGACTGAAGTCTGCCTGCTGGCAATGTGCTTTTGATGAAGCTGGTTTGGGGGTGTGGCAATGCCTGCCCCCTCTGAATTACCCACCAATTACAGTCCACCTCCTCCTAGGAGGATTTTGAGCTTAAATTGTAAAACACTGTAACTCATAACCCATACATGTCATATGTAGGTGGATAGCAGATTCATACTTGTCAGAATATACCGATTAATATGACATCTTGCATGAGTGCGTTAGGCTGTCCTGTCCCCGAGAAGGGTCGTACACCAATAACTGGACGGGTTATGGTTATGATTTTTATATCAGCACATTGGGCAGATTTTAGTGAATAAGACTATATTAATTCCATAGCTGTGCTATACACGGTTTTCATTTAACAGACCGAAATAATTAACCACATGCATTTAAATCTGCCCCCCAAGCGGTGCCAGGGTGGCTAGCTCTCACGTGGACCCCTGTGGAGCTAGCTTCCTTTGGCTTCCCTTGAAGGAAAGGACCTTTTGGTGTGTTAATTATCATCTAAGGGTGACCAGCTACAACAACCTTTGATGTATTACACCAGGATTCTGGCTAGGGTTTCACACCGCTGTGACACAACCATGCCTTCCTGGTCAACAAACATCCTTCCTGAAAAGAAAAAATGTCATTTTGCTCTGCTTTGCGGAACAATACAGAATCGCTAATCGTTTTGACTTCTGTATCATTCATAACACTAAGGAGTATAGAGATTTGGTGGAGATGTAGGGGAAGGAGCTTCCGGTAATTAAAATGGATATCATTTTTTACTTTTGTAAGTATTTTGGATGGTAATTGGTGGAGGGGATCTTTAAAGAAGAAAAGTCTAATAATGTTGGATTCTTTATGAGATCATTGATTTGAAGATTGGGGAGAGTAGAGGGGGGGTTTCTTCATGGGTTTTGTTTATTTTGTATTATGTAAGTTTTGAAAACTGGAGAACAGAATGATATGTTGTATTGGAATTTATATGAGAATTGGAAATATTCTTACTTTTTCAATAATATATATATATATATATATATATATATATATATATATATATATATATATATATATATATAATATGTTTGTTGGAAAAAAAGTGGCACCAGTAAGTGCAAAATAATAGATTTTTAAAAACAATAAAAATGGGGTGGGGGGTGGGGGGTTAGTGGTGGGCTTACCTCCCTATAACAGATTTGACAGAAATCGATACATCAACAGTCACATAATTACATAATTTAATTGACTCCAATAACAAAAGGGAAGGGGGGTTCGCTTATTCGGTCTGAATAAGTCGAAGCGCATCTGTCTGTCTATCGGACAGGTGCTTTGACTTATTCAGGACAGAATAAGCTTACTCCCAATACTATTGCCTGATGAAGTGGGCTGTGGATCCATGAAATGCGTTCCAAACACCTCATCCCCCTTTTGTTATTGGATTTAGTAGGTTTGGACAAACTTACTACACCATAGTGGGCTTCTGTTGCTTGTCCCCCCTCTTCTCTCTATTTCAGGTTAGAACAGGCATGGACAAACTTGGCCCTCCAGCTGTTATGGAACTACAAGTCCCACAATGCATTGCAGGAGTCTGACAACTACAGTCATGACTCATAAAGGCAAATGCATTGTGGGACTTGTAGTTCCATAACAGCTGGAGGGCCAAGTTTGCCCATGCCTGGGTTAGAATTTGAACTAAGTCCACAGGGCAATTGGCAGCCAGTGGGGGTCCTGCCAGAGGGAAGCAGCACTTGAGCGAGAGAGTAGATCCTACAAGTGTTGTCTAAAAGGTCCTGTAGATTTCTCATAATAACACGTAAAGTGCAGGTCAGGGAATCTGACATCTCCCTTTGAACTAACTTTAACAAATTGCTGGTACAGTATCCAGGGCTCCTTAAAAATTGCAGTCATCAATGAATAGAGGCAGCCACCCACTTCCCGTGAGTGGTTTTGATACCTCCGTGGGCAGGACTTGCAGCACATACCTATAGCACCAGCCTGAAGAGAGCAGCTGACCATGGATTTCACGCTGACATAGGATGCATGCACCGCCCACTGACATATGACGCATGCACCGCCACTGACATAGGATGCATGCACCGCCCACCGTCATGATGCATGCACCGCCCACTGACATAGGATGCATGCACCGCCCACCGACATGACGCATGCACCGCCACTGATATAGGACGCATGCACCGCCCACTGACATAGGATGCACCGCCACTGACATAGGATGCATGCACCGCCCACTGACATAGGATGCACCGCCACTGACATAGGATGCATGCACCGCCCACTGACATGACGTATGCACCACCACTGACATAGGATGCATGCACCGCCCACTGACATATGACACATAGACTGCCCACTGACATATGACGCATGCACCGCCCACTGACATATGACGCATGCACCGCCCACTGACATGTGACGCATGCACCGCCCACTGACATGTGATGCATGCACCGCCCACTGACATAGGATGCATGCACCGCCCACTGACATAGGACGCATGCACCGCCCATTTGTTATTATATCCAGAGTCAGCATCATGTAGGGGGCCAAAAAACATGTTTACTATAACAGAAGTTTTATTATATCCTGGTTTAATATACCAGGTGTTGCTTCCATAGACTTACTGTATAATGGAGATTGGCCGGGACTTGGAGAGGTAGTTTACTATACCCGAATGTTTATTATACCTGAGTTTATTATTACAAGATTATACTGTAATAGGTGGAAAAAGTGAGCAGTGGTCATCTGAATTATATCAGACAACAGCGGTGGATGCTGATGGTTCAGTGGAAAAGAGATTATGTAATTATAGTCCTGGGCACATGCAAAGTAATTACCAAACAACAACACAGTGATCTGGATTTATTAGAAAAGTTGTTGCTGCGGACATAACATAAGCAGCAGTCAGTTCGGCTTCATGAATAGAGCTCTTTGATCTTCAGGATGGACTGGCCCCACCACTCCTTCCAGCGCTGAGCCGCCATATTGTGTTGCTTCTGCTGCTCTGTGATACTCGCCAACACCCGCTCTGCGTCCCCCAGAAACCTCTAGAAAAATAAACAGGCTGTAAAGCTAGGTCCACACTTGTCCACTTGCAGATCCCCCGTTTTCCCGCAAATGCCACTTTTGCAGCATACGTTTCCAGTCCGTGGAAATGTATGTATGGCCCTGGCCATGGGGGGCGCTGAACTGGAGGGGGAAGCAGCCAGGATGGGGGTGGCAGTGGGCGGCGGGGTCCCCCATCCCCGCTCCCCCTCCAGCTATTTGAGCAAATGTTGTAATTAAATGTAAAATATGCAGCGAGTGGGGAAGCTTACCTTTCTCCCTTGCGTTCCACCGCTAGCCGCTTGCCTTCCTGCAATGTCGCCCTCTATACTTCGGAGGGCAGTATTGCAGGAAGTGACGCGGCGAGCGGAGGAAGTAAGGAAGGTAAGCTTCCCCGCTCGCTGCATACATTACATTTAATTACAACATTTGCGCAAATAGCTGGAGGGGGACCCAGGTGAGGGAGGGGGTGACCCCCCTCCCTGCCGCCAACTGTTACCCCAGTCCTGGCTGCTACCCCCTTCAGCATGGCGCCCCCTCCCCACCCACAGGCTGGGACATGGAAAATGGATCAGTTTATGTGTCCAAATCTGCCTGTGTAAAGGGGGATTCGTTTTTCTATTGGTTTTCACTACCCCTCCGTGTATCCGGGGTCTGTGAAAATCCTGCAAATCCAGACCGTCCGTTCAGGTTTTCAACATGGATCCCCCTGAACGCAGATGGATCAGTTTTTAAGTCGAGTGAAGAGAGCTCCTATTTTTAACATTGGTATCCGTGGCTCCATTTTTGATCCGGCCCAAAAATCGGAGCCACGGATACGTTTTTAAAATAAGTGTGAACCTACTCTTAGTAATCTCTCTCTGGGCCAGTGCACACTAAAAAGCATTAGCGTAACCACAACCGCTTAGTGCTTTTTGAAGTGATTTTCATAGGCGACTCTAGGCATGTGCCTTAGCGCGTTTTCTAATCATGCCTAGCGATTTTTGGAGCGTTTTGGTGTAGCGTTTGTTATTTTTTGTTACAGTACAGCTGTAACTGAACAGCTTCTGTAACAAAAACGCCTGGAAAATCTCTCTGATATAGCACTTTTCAGAGCGATTTTCCACCTTCATATACTGAACATTGAGGCTGAATCGACTCAGAAATCAGCAGAAATGCTGCAGGACCCGCGTTTGCGTTTGGGAAAAAAGCACGTCGCTCTGGTGTGCTCCATCCCATTCAAATACATTAGCCAAGCGCTTTTCAAAGCGATGGCGTTTTTAAAAGCGCTCAGAATCGCTCTTGGTGTGCACCAGCCCTCATAAGAATCAAGAGATAAACAATTCATTTTTATTGGCTGAGCAGATTTCAAAAGGAAACTTTGCAGTTCACTTCATCAGGCATGATACAGGACAGCTTTTTATATATTCAGTATAGAAAGAAAATGTGTTCTTTTAGTACAATCTATATAACATATATTTATTTACAACCTATGTCATTAAAGTGCACCTGTAGAGGAAAAAAGTTCCCTAAATGGATACCCAGTAGGGAATAGTCTAGAGGCTAATCTACCGTCCTCCTCGACCTTCACAGATCCAACGCTGAGACTCTCTAAACCTCTTCGACGAGGGCTTGTCAGAAGTGCGCACGGATGCGGTCTCGTCTGTGCACAGGCACGGCCACACTGTGCAGGATGCCTCATGTCCATGAACAAGCACGGCTGACTGCACAGGCTGCCTCGCATCTGCGAGATAGCTCACAGCCACTCAGGTTTGGCTTCTTCTGAGGAGCCTGAAGAGCTCCGTGCTACTGTGTGGGCGCACAGTGAGATCGTGTTTGTTAAAGGGGAGGAGTACACCACTGAGCGGGGGTGGTGCTATGCATATGACCCTGTCGGTGCACTCTGCCCAGGAGTATGTCACTGAGCGGGGGACGAGGCTATGCATATGACTTATTCAGAACACTCTGCCCAGCAGGAGTATGTCACTGAGCGGGGGGCGGTGCTATGCATATGACTTATTCAGAACACTCTGCCCAGCAGGAGTATGTCACTGAGCGGGGGGCGGTGCTATACATATGATCCTGTCAGCGGACTCTGCCCAGCAGGAGTATGTCACTGAGCGGGGGGGGGCGGTGCTATACATATGATCCTGTCAGCGGACTCTGCCCAGCAGGAGTATGTCACTGAGCGGGGGGGGGGGGGGGGGGGGGCGGTGCTATACATATGATCCTGTCAGCGGACTCTGCCCAGCAGGAGTATGTCACTGAGCGGGGGACGGTGCCATGCATATGACTTATTCAGAACACTCTGCCCAGCAGGAGTATGTCACTGAGCGGGGGGCGGTGCTATACATATGATCCTGTCAGCGGACTCTGCCCAGCAGGAGTATGTCACTGAGCGGGGGGGGCGGTGCTATACATATGATCCTGTCAGCGGACTCTGCCCAGCAGGAGTATGTCACTGAGCGGGGGACGGTGCTTTGCATATGACCTTGTCGGCACACTCTGCCCAGCAGGAGTATGTCACTGAGCGGGGGGCGGTGCTATACATATGATCCTGTCAGCGGACTCTGCCCAGCAGGAGTATGTCACTGAGCGGGGGACAGTGCTATGCATATGACCTTGTTGGCACACTCTGCCCAGCAGGAGTATGTCACTGAGCGAGGGGCGGTGCTATGCATATGACCCTGTCGGCATACTCTGCCCAGCAGGAGTATGTCACTGAGCGGGGGGCGGTGCTATACATATGATCCTGTCAGCGGACTCTGCCCAACAGGAGTATGTCACTGAGCGAGGGGCGGTGCTATGCATATGACCCTGTCGGCACACTCTGCCCAGCAACTGAGCGAGGGGCGGTGCTATACATATGAT
The DNA here is from genome assembly GCF_040937935.1 of Hyperolius riggenbachi. Classification (NCBI taxonomy): domain Eukaryota; kingdom Metazoa; phylum Chordata; class Amphibia; order Anura; family Hyperoliidae; genus Hyperolius; species Hyperolius riggenbachi. Next base: position 277,702,737 of record NC_090653.1, read on the forward strand.
CCTGTCAGCGGACTCTGCTCAGCAGGAGTATGTCACTAAGCGGGGGGCGGTGCTATGCATATGACCATGTCGGCACACTCTGCCCAGCAGGAGTATGTCACTGAGCGGGGGGCGGTGCTATACATATGATCCTGTCAGCGGACTCTGCCCAGCAGGAGTATGTCTCTGAGCGGGGGGCGGTGCTGTACATATGACCCTGTAGGCACACTCTGCACAGCAGGAGTATGTCACTGAGCGAGGGTGGTGCTATGCATATGACTTATTCAGGGGACGGTGCTATACATATGACCCTGTAGGCATACTCTGCCCAGCAGGAGTACGTCACTGAGTGGGGGACGGTGCTATGCATATGACCCCGTAGGCACACTCCGCCCAGCAAGAGTACGTCACTGAGCGGGGGACGGTGCTATACATATGATCCTGTCAGCGGACTCTGCCCAGCAGGATTATGTCTCTGAGCGGGGGGCGGTGCTGTACATATGACCCTGTAGGCACACACTGCACAGCAGGAGTATGTCACTGAGCGAGGGTGGTGCTATGCATATGACTTATTCAGGGGACGGTGCTATACATATGACCCTGTAGGCATACTCTGCCCAGCAGGAGTACGTCACTGAGTGGGGGACGGTGCTATGCATATGACCCCGTAGGCACACTCCGCCCAGCAAGAGTACGTCACTGAGCGGGGGACGGTGCTATGCATATGACCTTGTCGGCACACTCTGCCCAGCAGGAGTATGACACTGAGCGGGGGATGGTGCTATACATATGACCTTGTAGGCACACTCTGCCCAGCAGGAGTACGTCACTGAGCTGGGGGCGGTGCTATGCATATGACCTTGTAGGCACACTCTGCCCTGCAGGAGCATGTCACTGAGCGGGGGACGGTGCTATGAATATGACCCTGTCAGTGCACTCTGCCCAGCAGGAGCACGTTACTGAGCGGGGGGCGGTGCTATGCATATGACCCTGTCAGCGTACTCTGCCCAGTAGGAGCATGTCACTGAGCGGGGGACGGTGCTATGCATATGACCTTGTCGGCACACTCTGCCCAGCAGGAGTACGTCACTGAGCTGGGGGCGGTGCTATGTATATGACCCTGTCAGTGCACTCTGCCCAGCAGGAGCATGTCACTGAGCGGGGGACGGTGCTATACATATGACCTTGTAGGCACACTCTGCCCAGCAGGAGTACGTCACTGAGCTGGGGGCGGTGCTATGCATATGACCCTGTCAGCGCACTCTGCCCAGCAGGAGCATGTCACAGAGCGGGGGCGGTGCTATGCATATGACCCTGTCGGCGCACTCTGCCCAGCAGGAGTATGTCACTGAGCTGGCGGCGGTGCTATGCATATGACCCTGTCAGCACACTCTGCCCAGCAGGAGCATGTCACAGAGCGGGGGCGGTGCTATACATGACCCTGTCAGCGCACTCTGCCCAGTAGAGCATGTCACAGAGCGAGGGGCGGTGCTATGCATATGACCCTGTCGGCACACTCTGCCCAGCAGGAGTATGTCACTGAGCAGGGGGCGGTGCTATACATATGATCCTGCCAGCGGACTCTGCCCAGCAGGAGTATGTCACTGAGCGGGGGGCGGTGCTATGCATATGACCCTGTCAGCACATTCTGCCCAGCAGGAGTATGTCAGTATGTCACTGAGCGGGGGGCGGTGCTATACATATGATCCTGTCAGCGGACTCTGCCCAGCAGGAGTATGTCACTGAGCGAGGGTGGTGCTATGCATATGACCCTGTCAGCGCACTCTGCCCAGCAGGAGCATGTCACTGAGCGGGGGACGGTGCTATACATATGACCTTGTAGGCACACTCTGCCCAGCAGGAGTACGTCACTGAGCTGGGGGTGGTGCTATGCATATTACTCTATCAGCGCACTCTGCCCAGCAGGAGCATGTCACAGAGCGGGGGCGGTGCTATGCATATGACCCTGTCGGCACACTCTGCCCAGCAGGAGTATGTCACTGAGCTGGGGGCGGTGCTATGCATATGACCCTGTCAGCACACTCTGCCCAGCAGGAGCATGTGACAGAGCGGGGCGGTGCTATGCATATGACCCTGTCGGCGCACTCTGCCCAGCAGGAGTATTTCACTGAACGGGGGGCGGTGCTATACATGACCCTGTCAGCGCACTCTGCCCAGTAGAGCATGTCACAAAGCGAGGGGCGGTGCTATACATATGACCCTGTTGGTGCACTCTGCCCAGCAGGAGTATGTCACTGAGCGGGGGTGGTGTTATGCATATGACCCTGTCGGCGCACTCTGCCGCAGCGTCATATGATTGTTGTTTTTTTCCTATTGCTGTAGGATGCGGCAGAAGCATTGCAACCCACTGCAACGCAAAAAACAAATCTAAAACTGGCCTCAAAGTCACAGGTTCACTTTAAATATGATTTTTCAAAATGGCTCCAATTTGCATAATGGCAATTTTTTGGCTTTTCCTGATAATTAAGCTTTTTTTTTTTACAGTGAGAAAGTCATGAAAAACAAACAGTAGTCGGATCTCACAATAGATGAATATAATATACACGGATATACTGAAGATGTTTATACTTTCTAGGCCATATTTTTGGCTACTTAACTCTGCCATCAGTTTGAAGTTTAATATCTTGCACTCTTGTGTTTTCATAAATGACAATGGGCTTGATTCACTAAGACAAATAGCATGCCTTATCAGAGTTAACACGCCGTATCATGGTTGACACGCCTTATCAGAGTAGCATAGCGAGCGCTATGAGAGTGGAGCTCTCGTCATTGCCAATTAGCAGGCATACGTTTGTTGCGCTTGCTATGCTACTCTTATAAGGCATGCTAACTCTGATAAGGCATGTTATTTGTCTTAGTGAATCATGCTCAATGTTTCTCTGTCTGATAAAAGATATTATTTAACCTTACAATTTGATGTTTCTTCCAAAGGCTAAAATGGTAGAACACTGATCTGTGTGTCTCAGGGATGCAAAGGGTAACAATGGTTAATTTGCATATATTCAGCAGTGATGCACTGGGAGACATCTCAAGCTCAATTACCTCAATTATCACAAATTCTTTCTGTTTTAAGAAAGCAAACTTTTGTTTTTCTTAGCATTTTAGTAAGGGGGCTTTTAGGACCATTGTAGCCCCTTACACACTCCAATGAGTTCTGGGTCACCATGAGCTTGCTGGTTAGTCTGTACCTCAGGGATGCAATAAAAGGCAACTGTAGTGTAGAAGAAAGAATCTTGTGAAGGAGGTGGGCAGGAAAAATAGCTCCACCTCATACTTTCCAACAGTAAAGTGACCTTAGACGATCCTAGCAGGGGTGTAACTATGCTGTAGATCTGACGGCGCCCTCCCACCCCCATCACAGGCTGTCCGAGAGCCAGGGGCCCGGTCCAGTACTTTGCTATGCAGAGCATTATGCGTAGCAGAAGCGTATACATTACCTGCTGCCGCTACATGTGTCTCCTCCACTTACTTCCTGGTAAGTTTCCAAATGCGGATTCAGTCCCTGCACGGTGATTGGCTTGCTGCACGCAGTAAACGGCACTTGAATACTAACCAGGAAATGAGTGGAGGAGCAGGTAACGTATACACTGCTCTGCATACAGGACTGCCTCCCAAGCCCCTTCCCAGCTCCAGGTCCCCCCACAACCAAGGTGGCAGAGGGGGCGATAGCTACGCCACTGGACCCTAACATCAAAAAAAGACACTCGCCTAAAAAAAGGGAAGCCCCTGGTACCCTCCAGAGGCTTCCCACGTCCTCCTCCTGACCATTGCGGCCGCCCGGGACCCTCCTGAAGATCACGACCACGCTCCTCTTCATGCACGCACCTACGCGAGTATGGCCGCATCTGCGCAGTAGCATAAGTGGCTCTGGCTTACTGCGCATGAAGAGGAGCCCCGCCTCAGAAATCCAACAAGCTCTTTTCGGATCTCTTTCAGCGGTCGGGGGACGGGGACAAGGAGGACGTGGAAAACCTTTGCAGGATCCAGAGGCTTCCTTCTTCTTAGGTAAATATCTGATAATTTTAACTTTGGGTTTGCCATCGGGTAGACTTAAAGGAAACATCAGGCAAACCTATAAAAATCAGATCTACAGTACTTACTTGGGGCTTTCTTCAGCCTCTAGAAGCCTAGGCGTCCCCCGCCGCAGCTCCTCTCCAAGCCGGTCTCTCGGGGTCCCCTCCGTAGCAGCACCTGACCCGGTTATGTTGGCGGCCACTGCGCATGTGCGGGCGCACAACTCGTGATCGTGCTCCTGGGGGACTATACAACATCTGCACTGTGGTCAGTTACGGGGTCCAATGCCAGTTTGGACTGTATACAGGTATGTCTGATTTATCAAAGGAACAGTTCGCTATCCATAAAAAAAAGACTGGTCAGCTACATTGTGAATCGCAATGGAAAACACCACTATGAATGTGTAAGAGGGCCATAGGGGGGCATGCACCCTTTCTGAAGGTCTGTACATCAACTGCAGTACAATGCAGGGCAGTGAAGCTGGTGTGAACCTCAGCATATCCTGTTTTGTATGTTCTCACTTCCTGTGCTTCACCTCACACTGACAGTGACGTGGTCACTGACCTGGTAGGCGGAGTCTCTGGCTTCCGTCGTGGACACGTGGCTTAGCGTGGTCTTGGCGGTGGTCACGGATGCAGTGGAGAGGCCTTCTTTAGTGTCACCAAGGTTCATGTCTGCAGGATTCTTCAGAGATATCCCCGGCCAAACCCTGCCAAACAGAACAAAAGCGAGAATTGTAGTTGCAATCAGCAAAAGTCACTTAAAGTGAATGGGAATCACATTTTTTTTTTAAAAAATGAAGCAAATACTTACCTAAGGAGAGGGAAGGCTCTGGGTTGTATAGAGCCTTCCGTCTCCTCTCTCGGTGCTCTCTATCCTGTGCTGGCTCCCCCCCCCCACCGAAAGGGCAGTCCACATACTGCACAGGCGTGAGCGTGCAAGAGAGCGTTCTTGTGCATGCACAGTACAGGGCCGCCCTTCTTCAGGAGCACTGGGACTCCCTGAAGACTTCTGAAGCCTCCTTCGGCTGGGTAAAGCAGTATTTGACTAAATTAGTCAAATACTGCTACCGGGCGAGGCAGCACTGGAACGAAGGGACCAGGAGAGGAGCGGGAAGGCTCCATAGGGCCCAGAGCCTTCCCTCTACTTGGGTAAGTATCTGTCTCATTTTTTTAAATGCGGTTCCCATTCACTTTAAAGCGAATGTCCAGGCTCGGTGAAAAAAAAAATCAACTTACCCAGGGCTTCGTCCAGCCCCTGGCAGCCGCTATGTCCCACGCTACAGCTCCGTTCTCAGCTGCTGGCTCCTGGTCCCCTCTGCTGCAGAGGCCAACCTCGCCAGGTCTGCACCTGCACAGTACATTCCAGACAACGTGGACTTGATTGACAGTGGCGCTCGCGTAGGCACAGTAGAGGATAACCTGGGGAGGTTGGCCTCTGCATCGGCGGGGACCCCAGGCAGGTATCTGAGAGCAGAACTGCGACGTGGGACATAGCGGCTGCCAGGGGCTGGAGGAAGCTCCGGGTAAGTAGATTTTTTTTCAGTGAGCCTTGGCATTCCCTTTAAAACACATCATACTGTGGAAATAAAGCTTCACAATTCACTACACAAGAACAGAGCCGGGTTTAGGTGAAATGGGGCCATGGGCAAAAATAGATACCTCCTCCCCACCCCCTTCAAGTTCAGTGGTATTACATGGACTTTGCCCTTCCACTGTCTCTCCATATAGCTGCATTAGCAGGCCTTTGCAGGTCTTAGTCACAATCAGAGAGTGTATACTGACTGAGCCCCCATAGTGACTCCCCTTACAGAGGAAGACCTGGGGACCCCTACAGGCTTTGAGGCCCTACTGAGGAACAATTGTGCAGAGAGCAGAAAGTTTTTTCTTTCCTTGCCCTTAGTTGTCATTTCCTCTCAGGATGTCATTTCCCTGTGTCTTCTGGGCCCCCCTGCGGCTGCATCCCTTGCAGGGTCTATTGTTACGCCCCGCCTCATTTATTTTTTCCCGTTACACCAGAAAAGTACTGTATACGTTGCGCACATAACTTAAAGGGAAAACCGGAGAAAAAAAAACTGATTGCGCTCACATGCTCCGGAGTGTTCTGCACCGGCCCGGTACTTCTGAGCCTGCGCAGGATGTGAGCCACGCAAGCGCGAGGTGCAGAAGATGCCGACCTGGAGAGGGGAGGGGGACTCCGGGACACCAGTGCTGCAGCGAGGGATATATCGGCTGCCAGGGGCTGGAGGAAGCCCCGGGCAAGGAGAACTTTTTCTTCTTCCCCTTTAAGTTGCTCTATTTGTGTAATCTGCATTCACTTGCACTCAGTGAAGTCTCATGCATCCGACTCATTGAGATGTATAATAAATGATCAGCATCAGGGAGAGATCAATCTTTTCGCTGATCTACTAGTGTATGGCCACCTTTAGCCAACCTATTGCTTACTGAATGCCTAAACGTTGGTATTATTATATTTCCCGAATACTGGTAGCCTTACCTGCTCCCGCGCTCTATCAGCCTTACCTGCTCCCGCGCTCTATCAGCCTTACCTGCTCCCGCGCTCTATCAGCCTTACCTGCTCCCGCGCTCTATCAGCCTTACCTGCTCCCGCGCTCTATCAGCCTTACCTGCTCCCGCGCTCTATCAGCCTTACCTGCTCCCGCGCTCTATCAGCCTTATCTGCTCCTGCGCTCTATCAGCCTTACCTGCTCCCGCGCTCTATCAGCCTTATCTGCTCCTGCGCTCTATCAGCCTTACCTGCTCCCGCGCTCTATCAGCCTTACCTGCTCCCGCGCTCTATCAGCCTTACCTGCTCCCGCGCTCTATCAGTGGCCGGTATTCAGTGTCTTCTAACGGGAGGCCGGCCTGCTTACGCCTGATGAGGGTTGAGAGTTTCTCCTTTGGAATCTCCTTTTCTGCAAACATAAGAAAAAGATTCCTGGAAGTCTGTTGAGGTTGAGTTACAGTGACACCCAGTGGCTGCAGATATACTGCATTACCTTCACCTTGAACTTCACATGGACAAGACACAGAACATTTATATTGTGCTTTTCTCCTGGTGATCTCAAAGCGCCAGAGCTGCAGCCACTAGGGCGTGCTCTATAGGTAGTAGCAGTATTAGGGAGTCTTGCCCAAAGTCTCCTACTGAATAGGTGCTGGCTGACTGAATAGGAGGAGCCAAGATTCAAACCCTGGTCTCCTGTGTCAGAGGCAGAGCCCTTAAAGGACAACCGAGGTGACAAGTGACATGATGAGATAGACATGTGTATGTACAGTGCCAAAAACATAAATGGCTGTGCTGTGTTCCTTTTTTTCTTTCTCTTCCTGAAAGAGTTAAACATCAGGTATGCAAGTGACAGTTTCTGTTCAGGTCGCAACTGAGTCAGACTATAGCATAACCCTCACTGATAAGGAAGTACAGCCATAAAACACTTTCCTGTCAGTAAATGGCTTCTGAGAGCAGGAAAGAGATAAAAGGGTCAATAGTTCATAGATTTGAGCTCTGGCATACTTCAATGCATAAAGATAAAAACAGGGAACACCAAGAGCCCCAATAGTGTAATACGTACTGGATAAGGTGGCAATAAATTCGTATTGCTAGATACTCAGAAGTCAATGTCACCAGCAGGCAACCACTGTAAAGGCAGGTGGGGAGATTGTCCTGACCCCACTCAGGATTAAGAAGTCGCTCTCTTTAGACAGGAAAAAAGGTAGCAACCCTCCACCATGGGTGGACTCGAAATTGTATATAAGGAACAGAGGCGCCAAAAGTACAACATTAGATTAAATGAGCTTAAAAACCAACTTAATTGGCAAAAATGAAGGAGAAAGTGGTGGTCTTACCTCCCTCAAGCAGACACGACAACGACTGCGATTCAGACAGTCAAACACATTTATTAGAAACTCCAAAAAAATTCCCAAAAAATTGCAACGCGTTGGTTCAGTCCCGCTTCATCAGGCAATACAGGGAGGAGTATCAAGCGATCTGCACAAGGATTCAGAGGCGCTTAACTTGAATCCTTGTGCAGATCGCTTGATACTCCTCCCTGTATTGCCTGATGAAGCGGGATTGAGCCTGGGAAACATGTTGCAATTTTTTTTGCGTTTCTAATAAATGTGTTTGACTGTCTGAATCGCAGTCGTTGTCGTGTCTGCTTGAGGCAGGTAAGACCACCACTTCCTCCTTCATTTTTTGCCAATTAAGTTGGTTTTTAAGCTCATTTAATCTAATTTTATACTTTTGGCGCCTCTGTTCCTTATATACATACTTCAATGCATATACAGTATGCCACCGAGCCGAGACAATTAAACTGTAAAAATGTACAAAGTAGATTTAAATATAAAATAAAACTGGGATTTCTTAAAAAGTAATTTTTAGGAAGAAGAGGACAGAAACAATTGTTTATCTCATCAGATCCCGAGCCAAAATCAGATACTTACCTGAAGAGAGTGAAGCCTCAGGATCCTATTTACGCTTCTCTTGGTCGTCTGATGTTCCCGACGCTGAGTGCTGCCCATCTCCACATCAAGGCCGCGTAGCTCCTCTTCTTGCAGTACGGCCGTGCAGTAGAACGTTAGTGAGCAGGGACACGCATGCACAGTAGCACAGAGCCCGCGGCTCCGACTTACTGCACATGCACGGGCGTGCTCGCGTGGCTGTGTAGCCAGCCACACTGCAAGAAGAGGAACTGCGCAGCCCTGATATGATTGGTGACAATACCTTGTTGCTAATCTTGTAGGGGTTCTCAGCAACCGGGGACTTCAGAATATAGAGGGGAGCCTCAACCGAATCCTTTCTTTAGGTAAGTATACCTTTAAGCCCCACACACATGTGAGGACTGTCACACGGCAAGGATTGGGACTCAATCCCTCTGCCGACAGCGCAGGGCTGAGGCTGTAAAGATGCATTGCAATTTTTTCTTATGATTTTTTTCTTTAAAGGACTTACGAGGCCAAATTCTGCCCCCAAAACCTAAAAAAAGTTAACTACCTGCATGGGTTTGTATGGCACGGAGGACGCCGTCCGCGCCCTCCGTGCCGTTCCGCCTGGTCCCCTCTGCGCAATAGCCCCCCGAAAGGCTGCGACCCCACGGTCCGGGTCGGGATCTGCAGCCTGCAGAAAGATGGCCGCCGGAGCTGGCCACGGCTGCGCAGTCCGCATAGCCGCTACTGCGGCTGCGCAGCTCTAGGGCCAACCCTCCGATCCACGCTGCCTTTTACGTGGATCGGGGGGTTGGCCCTGGAGCTGCGCAGCTGCAGTAGCGGCTATGCGGACTGCGCAGCCGTGGCCAGCTCCGGCGGCCATCTTTCTGCAGGCTGCAGATCCCGACCCGGACCGTGGGGTCGCAGCCTTTCGGGGGGCTATTGTGCAGAGGGGACCAGGCGGAACGGCACGGAGGGCGCGGACGGCGTCCTCCGTGCCATACAAACCCATGCAGGTAGTTAACTTTTTTTAGGTTTTGGGGGCAGAATTTGGCCTCGTAAGTCCTTTAACCACTTCAGGACCACAGTCTTTCTACCCCTTAAGGACCAGGCACTTTTTTTCCATTCAGACCACTGCAGCTTTCACGGTTTATTGCTCGGTCATACAACCTACCACCTAAATGAATTTTACCTCCTTTTCTTGTCACTAATAAAGCTTTCTTTTGATGCTATTTGATTGCTCCTGCGATTTTTACTTTTTATTATATTCATCAAAAAAGACATGAATTTTGGCAAAAAAATGATTTTTTTAACTTTCTGTGCTGACATTTTTCAAATAAAGTAAAATTTCTGTATACATGCAGCGCGAAAAATGTGGACAAACATGTTTTTGATAAAAAAAACCCCATTCAGTGTATATTTATTGGTTTGGGTAAAAGTTATAGCGTTTACAAACTATGGTGCCAAAAGTGAATTTTCCCATTTTCAAGCATCTCTGACTTTTCTGCGCACCTGTCAGGTTTCATGAGGGGCTAAAATTCCAGGATAGTACAAATACCCCCCAAATGACCCCATTTTGGAAAGAAGACATCCCAAAGTATTCAGTGAAAGGCATGGTGAGTTCATAGAAGATTTTATTTTTTGTCACAAGTTAGCGGAAAATGACACTTTCTGACAAAAAAAAGAAAAAAAAAAGTTTCCATTTCTTCTAACTTGCAACAAAAAAAAATGAAATCTGCCACGGACTCACTATGCTCCTCTCTGAATACCTTGAAGTGTCTACTTTCCAAAATGGGGTCATTTGTGGGGTGTGTTCACTGTCCTGGCATTTTGGGGGGTGCCTAATTGTAAGCACCCCTGTAAAGCCTAAAGATGCTCATTGGACTTTTGGCCCCTTAGCGCAGTTAGGCTGCAAAAAAGTGCCACACATGTGGTATTGCCGTACTCAGGAGAAGTAGTATAATGTGTTTTGGGGTGTATTTTTACACATACCCATGCTGGGTGGGAGAAATATCTCCATAAATGACAATTGTTTTATTTTTTTTACACACAATTGTCTATTTATAGAGATATTTCTGCCACTCAGCATGGGTATGTGGAAAAATACACCCCAAAACACATTATACTACTTCTCCTGAGTACGGCGATACCACATGTGTGGCACTTTTTTGCACCCTAACTGCGCTAAGGGGCCCAAAGTTCAATGAGTACCTTTAGGATTTCACAGGTCATTTTGAGAAATTTCGTTTCAAGACTACTCCTCACGGTTTAGGGCCCCTAAAATGCCAGGACAGTATAGGAACCCCACAAATTACCCCATTTTAGAAAGAAGACACCCCAAGGTATTCCGTTAGGAGGATGGTGAGTTCATAGAAGATTTTATTTTTTTGGCACAAGTTAGCGGAAATTGATTTTAATTGTTTTTTTTCACAAAGTGTCATTTTCCGCTAACTTGTGACAAAAAATAAAATCTTCTATGAACTCACCATACTCCTAACGGAATACCTTGGGGTGTCTTCTTTCTAAAATGGGGTCATTTGTGGGGTTCCTATACTGCCCTGGCATTTTAGGGGCCCTAAACCGTGAGGAGTAGTCTTGAAACCAAATGTCGCAAAATGACCTGTGAAATCCTAAAGGTACTCATTGGACTTTGGGCCTCTTAGCGCACTTAGGGTGCAAAAAAGTGCCACACATGTGGTACCGCCGTACTCAGGAGAAGTAGTATAATGTGTTTTGGGGTGTATTTTTACACATACCCATGCTGGGTGGGAGAAATATCTCTGTAAATGACAATTGTTTGATTTTTTTTTACACACAATTGTCCTTTTACAGAGAGATTTCTCCCACCCAGCATGGGTATGTGTAAAAATACACCCCAAAACACAATATACTACTTCTTCTGAGTACGGCGATACCACATGTGTGACACTTTTTTGCAACCTAGGTGCGCTAAGGGGCCTAACGTCCTATTCACAGGTCATTTTGAGGCCTTTGGATTCTAGACTACTGCTCACAGTTTAGGGCCCCTTAAATGCCAGGGCAGTATAGGAACCCCACAAGTGACCTCATTTTAGAAAGAAGACACCCCAAGGTATTCTGTTAGGAGTATGGTGAGTTCATAGAAGATTTTTTTTTTGTCACAAGTTAGCGGAAAATGACACTTTGTGAAAAAAAAAACCAATACATATCAATTTCCGCTAACTTGTGACAAAAAATAAAATCTTCTATGAACTCATCATACACCTAACAGAATACCTTGGGGTGTCTTCTTTCTAAAATGGGGTCACTTGTGGGGTTCCTATACTGCCCTGGCATTTTACGGGCCCAAAACTGTGAGTAGTCTGGAAACCAAATTTCTCAAAATGACTGATCAGGGGTATAAGCATCTGCAAATTTTGATGACAGGTGGTCTATGAGGGGGCAAATTTTGTGGAACCGGTCATAAGCAGGGTGGCCTCTTAGATGACAGGATGTTTTGGGCCTGATCTGATGGATAGGAGTGCTAGGGGGTGACAGGAGGTGATTGATGGGTGTCTCAGGGGGCGGTTAGAGGGGAAAATAGATGCAATCAATGCACTGGGGAGGTGATCGGAAGGGGGTCTGAGGGGGACCTGAGGGTTTGGCCGAGTGATCAGGAGCCCACACGGGGCAAATTAGGGCCTGATCTGATGGGTAGGTGTGCTAGGGGGTGACAGGAGGTGATTGATGGG